>NC_081411.1:758447776-758747776 GCF_030272615.1 Cryptomeria japonica
CCTTATTGAGCAAAAACCAACGGAAGTGAGTGAACATCCCATATCCCTCTGCATCATATTAGTATCAGAGCCATACCAAGGATGGAATAGTGTATGTCAGACTCATAATTTGGAGAAGAGGCTGCTACAATGCCTCCTATGGCAATGAACCTAGAGGCCATCAAGAAGATGGTAGAGGAGTTACTAGAAGAGAAACTCAAAGAGACCGGACAGTCCAAGGGAAAGGACATAATGTTTGATGATGAATCAGAAGAAGAGAGTGAAGAGCAGGAGGTTATTCCTCAGAATATGGCACCTGATCAAAAGATGTTTTTAGATGCCCTGAAATCAGTAAATAGGGATAATGTGGAAAATCTACCTATCTATAGCGGTAGCCTAAATGGAGAAGAAGTGCTTGAATGGATAGAAGCACTCAGTAATCATTTTGAGTACAAAGAGGTACCAGAGGAGAAAAGAGTGAGTTTGGAAAAGTCTAGACTCAAAGGGTTTTCCTTGTTGTGGTGGATAGTGCTACAGGAAGAAAGAGTGAACATAGGGAAGAAGAAGATATCCTCTTGGGAGAGGATGAAGAACAAAATCAAAGACCAATTCCTACCAATAGACTATGAGGTTCAGATGTATAAGAATCTACAAAACCTTAGAGAAAGGGAGTTGGATGTGAATGCATATACTAAACAATTTCACAAGTTAAGCCTTAGGTCCAAGAAGCATGAAGAAGAGGCGGAGAAGGTGGCTAGATACCTGAATGGGTTAAGACAAAACATCCAAGATGAGATCAGCATCATGGCTTCAGACACCATGCACAAATTATTTCAATTGGCATTGAGGGTGGAAGATAAGATCAGAAGGAGAGGAGAACACAATAATAAAGGAAGAGGTGGCTTTGGAGGAAGGAATACTCCTTTTAGAAATGATGACTCTAATCAACAAGAGTCCAATGGAGAGTTCAACAATAAGAATGAAGGCTTTAGAGGAGGAAGAAGAACTTTTGGTAGGGGTAGGAAAGGTAACCAAGGAAGAGGACCTAGTTATTTCATTGGTAAATGTTACAATTACAACCAAGTGTGTCACACTATGAGTAGATGCCCAAAGAAAGCTTCTAGCTCACATGGACCGGACAAAAGGACTCAACTTGTGCAAGAAGATGATGGACAAAGTGTCAATTCACCCATGGTAAATGAAGGTCCTACCTTGGATGGAGAAAGCCTTATTCTAAGGAGAATGTTGTTGAAGGTACCCCAATGCAAAGAGCCCCCATAAGGGAAGTCACTCTGTTAGGTATCGAAGACAACTGAGAGGGGGCGGGGGGTGAATCAATTGTCAAATAAATTTAAACCAAAAACAACTTAACCAATTTTAATGCTTAATACCGGTAAACCAGTCTTTTATGCTGGTAGACAGTTTCATCAGTTAATTAAAATACCGGTAAATTTTAATGCATGAAACAGAAAGACAATAACATCTACAACATATAACACCAATATTTGTACGTGGAAACCCTGTAAGGGGAAAAACCATGATGGGAAACCTTACCCACAATCAGATGATACTACTATAGATAGTATGTGTATACAAATGGGTTCTGCACATGCAAAAAGGCCAAGCGCCTAGAGCTCACTTCTCAATCACAAATGGGAGTCACACTGACTACAGTTGGATGGTTAAATCCAATTAGAATGTATTGTTCAAATTTGCATCTTTCTATGCTAGATTCAGTACCAGTGTAGTTTTGATTGCCTTTACAAAACCCTTGCTTCACCTTCTAAAAGATGTCTATGTGTATAGCTCTGCTTAATCTCACATATACCTTCACACAATTCTCTTTCGCATTCCACATCTGATCTTACAAATAAGATCTTACATTTATATCATAACCTAAGACCAATTTTAGTAGGTCGGCTCTAAAAGGTATTACAATAAAATCAATTTACAAATAAAACAATGTCCGATGCAATAACCGATTCAACATGTCAGCTTAATGCAATTACAACATTAATAAATCATTTCCTTGACGTGTCGTGCTGGTTTGAAATAAATAAGCTTGCCGGTGTATAACCTGGACCTATTTGTGGGTAACAACAAAATGTAAACATGAATATGCCAATGAACAAAACTCCAAGACAAAGTGTCAAGACGATGTCTTTGACATAACCAGATGTTTTCTATGCCATTCCAAGTGCTGGTGAACATCATATCTTGTCGGTTTACCAGATACTGGTGACTGTGCATAAGTCAGTCGCTTGCTGGTGAATGTTGTTGATTCTCCAAAGTGCCAGAGTTGATAAGTGTTAGTAGGTGTTGACATCAATGACAAAATCATATTAAAATACCAACAATCTCCCCCTTTGGCATTGATGGCAACACAAGATGGAAAAACCATCAAAGTGCCAAAACAGAAATGCCAAATACCAAAAACCAACAATCTCCCAAAAAGAGATCATAACCAGAAATCAAAATTTAGATATAAACAATCTCTCCCCAAAGTAACAATCTCTCTCCCTAAGAGTGACATGAATTTTTCTTGTGTTTTTCCATATACCAATATCTCCCCCTTTGACATCAAATGCCAAAGCATTATAAAAACTATTTTTCAGATACAAAATACCAACCAATTCACTATACCAACTACTCCCCCTGAGAAGTAGCTTTCTCATCAAAAAACTGGAGTAAAATATTTCTCTGTTAGTTCTGCCAGTTGATGATAAACATCAACTGTCTAAGTCTCTAACGGTGGGGGTATGACCCCAAGATGATCTCTTAGATATTCAAAAGTCTCCTTAGGCAAAGGTTTAGTGAAAATATCTGCAATCTGCTCTTTAGTATTCACATAAACCAATTTTACTTCTTTTGCTTCCACATTCTCTTTCAGAAAATTCAATTTGGTAGAGACATGTTTAGTTTTAGAATGTAGTACCAGATTCTTAGATATATCAATTGTTGCAATGTTATCACAATAGATAGTTATAGGTTCCTTGCATTTTACTAGGTATCTGTAATGACTTAGAGCTATTGATTAATGTGTGAGATATAGTGATTGATAGATTTTGGGTAACAAGACTTGATAGTGAAACTTCTACCCAACCAAGGATAAAGCTTAATCACAAGGTGACGTTGAAGATGAATGACTAAAGGCCTCCTAAAGACTTCATGAACAAGTATCTAGGAAATGAGACAACCTTCGTTCCTTTCAGTATAGATAGGTGAATGACTCAGACAATCATCATGTTTTTATTGATGAAACTATATGAGAATGCAATAATGATATGCAGCTATATGTTGTGCAATGGTGATATGAAAGCAACTATGATGTACTCTGAAATGAAGATATGCAATGCAGTAAAGAAATATGCAAATGCAGTACTGAAAATTGAAATGAACCCACCCTTAGATGTAATATCTTTTTAGGTGCATGTTGTTATTGAGTTGGTATGAACTTTGTGTAGATAATTTATTGGTCTTTGTTTGAAGAGTTGGATGAACTTATCTTTTTGAGTAGGATATTCAGTTGGGAGTCTTTCATGTACAGTTTCTGCTATAGCCTCCTTATTTTCAAACAAATCCAGTTGTGGTAGACCTTCTTGCCCCCAATATTTCAAGTGTGGGTATATGAGGAAAATAGATTTTGGCTTCGAAGTTGTGACATGAGTGGGTGCTATGCCTTCTTCTATTGATGCACTTGAAGAGGATGTTGAAGCCAACCAGGTGTTGATCTCATTAGCTGGTTTTATGATTGTGCTTGAACAAGATGATGTTACAATTTGGGTGTTGATTTCATTAGTTGGTGCCATGCTTGTTTCTGTCACCATATTGGCATGTGATAATGGTGCACATACAATTGTTGACAAGTTGTCTTGTGTAGTATGATCTGGATTGGTGATTCCATTGGTAAGGGGTTCATGAACAACTTGTATAGAGACATTGAGATCATGAGGGAGACTAGGAGATATGGGGATTCATTTGGTGAGATGGAATCTTGTGAGAGATATGAAGGATTATGACATGGAAATGATGGAATGGAGGGATCTTGACAAGAATTTGGAGAAATAATGAGATATTGTTTCGGACATGAAAGTAAAGGTATGCTTTGATCTTGGCTTGGAAAGGGATTATTAATATGAAGGATAAAAGGGCTATCTTGATCTTTCTTAGGAGGTGGATGTTGGATAGGACTTGAAAGAACACTTTTCTCTTGAGATAGAAAGGGATCATCATGAGTGGAATAGAAGAGAATGAGGGGATCATCATAAGACTCTTGATCGGAGAGATCTTGATCAAAAATTGGGTAAGATGAAAGGGTTTTTCCTTGATGTTGATTTATTTCATGACTCATTTATTCTGATTTTGGATTATCCTCTTGACACGGGGAAGGAGTTTGGATATGCATGGGAGATTTTTGGAAGGTTTCAACACTTTGTCCTGATAAGAAAGAATTTTGAATGAGACTCTCCAAAGTGGGTTTTCTTGGAAATGGAATATATGGAGGCATTGGATCATCTTGAATCTCTAAAGCATGGATATGACTAGCATCATGACATGGATTATATTGGATTTGTACTATGGATGACCTTTGGGAGATTATGTTATTGGATAAAGATGGTGTGGATTTCTCTTGTTTAACTTCAAGGGATGATGAAATGGTGGATAGATATGATTGATTTGGATTTTGGTTGAAAGAGGTTTGATTTTGGTTGAAAGAGTTTTGGTTTGGGTTGAAAGAGTTTTGGTTTTGGTTGAAAGGATTTTGAATGTTGGGTTGATGTGATTGGTATTTTTGATATTTTGGGTTGAAAGAAGGTTGACATGACTCTAATGTTGGTTGAACTGAGGTAGGAATGAATCTAAGGTTGAAGAATGAAGGTTGGCACGTTTGAATGGTCTCACAAGAAAAAGAAGGTTAGCCTGATAATGATTCCCTCGTGGTTATCACTTCTCTCATCATTTTTTGTAACCAATCCTTATGGTTGTTAGAATTAGTCATGTCTCTCATTTGTTGTTGCAAAGTCTTGATCTATTGAGCTAAGGTTTCTATGGATGGCAATGGAATAGGAATAGAAGGGATGAATTTTTCACCTTCCCTATGAAATGTATAACACCAATCCATGATGTTTGGACCTAGGATCACTATATGTAAGATGTTTTCTCCATTTATAGAATGTTGAAATGTTTGATTGATTTGTTGATCTTGACAAGCTTGTTTGTTGCGGAGTTTTGATCTTGTTGATATTGAAACTTGACTTTGTTAAGGGGTTTGATCTTGTTGATGTTGAAACTTGACTTTGTTGAGGGGTTTGATCTTGTTGATGTTGAAACTTGACTTTGTTGAGGGGTTTGATCTTGTTGATGTTGATGTTGGAAAGGCATAGTAGCAAGCAAAGAAAACAATCTAAACTAAACAAAGAGAGCACTTGTTTAAAGGACATTTTCAAATCCTCATGAATGTTGAGATCTTTTTCAAGACCTCATTTTGTTTTCAATAGTATTTTGACAATTCGATAGAACATCAAGTAGACTCTCCTAAGGTCAAAAGGTCACAAGTATTATTACAACCCACAACTTGATACTCCATTAGCTCAAACAGCCTGTCGCACCCTAGGGTGCGCCCATTTTTTGTCTTTTTTCTAAAAATTAGACCAAAGAAGATCGCTCCTCAATTGGCCTGTTATCCTGGGAGATATATGGTGAGTGTCTTGGGGGCAGATTCTTCCCCACCCTTGCACTGTGATAATTCAAGTGTTTGTGTTACTGACTTGGTTTGGCCTCTAGATCCCAAGGTTTTTAATCAGGCTTCTGTTCGGGTGGGCATAGATCCAGCGAATTTAATCACCAATATGTCATTCCAGCACTCGTTGTTTACAATTATCATTGCAAACACATTTATTTTATAGTGGCTCAGATTACTTGGCTTTAGTCATTGCCACTTAGGTCATTCCCCTCTCACTGGCCTTATGGGCTTCTCGAGAGGGCAAGCCTTCTAAAGGATTTATCCTAATGCAGAAAATGAAATAAAGCATAAAGAGATGGGTCTGGATTTTTTATCACCCATTTGAAGGGGAGAGCATAAAACTATCACCTCATAAACATAGAAAACAAGATTCTTTTTAACTCCAAATTGCAAAGTTTTCTAGTCTAAATGGAGATGTTGCTCCATGAAAACATGGTGCTCATTTTATCCTTCATAGCAATTGTGAAGCAAAAAAAAAATATTGTTTGTGGTTTATTTTATTTGCACCAAATTGAAGTGTTTCTAAGCTACCTGTGCAATAAAATCAAAAAATGTTAGTTGATACATGGTGCCCTACCCAACCTAGTTTTTTTTTTTTCTTTTTACAGTTACAACTTTTGACGTCTTTGTTTGTAGAAACATGGGTAATTAATGACAGAGAACAAAAAGAAGATTGAACAGAAATTTTTTACCCTAATCATGCAAATGCGAACTACCTACTGAGCAATTGTGAATTATTCTAATAGAAAATGCGAACTACTTACTGAGCAATTGTGAATTTCTTTAATAGCAATTGTGAATTAATGACAGATTAATTGTGCACTAGTTAAACTAGAAATTTTTTAGAAAATTAAAAAGAATGAAAAGATAGAAGAGAGAAGTTATTCTGTGATGATATCTCTCTAGATTACGCAAGCCATCACTTCAATGTCATTGTAGAAATCAAATTTGGCAAGGAATTGATGAATGTTTCTGTGGTATTGATTGATTGCCTCTTCCTCTTCAAGTTCACGAAGTTTTCTCTCTGCCTTTAGAAGCCTTTGGTGTGCTATCTCCTCCTTCCTCCACCTAAAATATTGAATGTAACCCTTCCTGTCATCAGATTAGATACATCTCATGCAAAAAAGTGAATTTTTCAAAATTAGAAAATATTTATGGGTTGGGTGCGCAAAATCAATTAACTGAGAAACGACAATTTTTTTTTTCAATTTTGACCCCTTCTGGCAGTTACGAAGCAGTTTTAGCAATTGCAAGACATTATGAAAGAAATTACGAATTAATATGACATCAATTGCGAATTGATATTTTCAATTGTGAATTTCTACAGTGTCAGTTGCGAACCTACAATTTATGGGTTTGTACGGACCTACAAAATCAAAGAAATCAGAGAATGAAGGTTAGATCTATTTGTTTCACGTCGAGTTCACCATTTGTATTAGGGTTAAAATCATCATAATTAATCAGATTATAAGAGCGGATCACAAAATATAATCTAATTATAATTAATCCTAAATAACAATTGAATTGAGCAAATAAATCTAATTAGGACTCCCTCAATTGATTTGACAAAGCTTCCATTTCTCTTCTCCTTAGTTATTGTTGAATTGGCTCTCATGTATTGCACTGATTTCCTGCATAGATTAGCAACTATTTTGAAGACTGTGATTCTAGATTGAAATGAAAAAAGAGGTTGAATTTATAGATTTTCAACACAAAAGGGGTGAGGATTTGAACTGAAGTGTTGATTGATAGTCAACTGAGATTGATTCAAGAGTGAACTCAATTTGATTGATCTGTTAACAGGATTGATTGGGGAGTCAACTAAATAGATTAGCCAGTTGACTGACATGATGAAGGAGATGATTGAAGTGATGGATTAGAAGACCAAATTGTTTGATTAGTCAGAAAAAGTTGATTTGGAGGGAAAAGGGGAGATTGAAGAGTTGACTGAGTTAACTAATTAGATAACTGATTTGATCAATCAGTTTGATTTTCAACGTGTGCTGTAGCATTTTGAAATTGAATTTGATTTTCATTTTCAATTTAGATTTGAATTTGGATTTTCGAATGGTCAAATGCACATGAAATTCAACTGAAATTCACATTTGGTGAAATGGTAATTTAGAAGAAATGAAATTAAGTGAAATGAAGTGAAATTCAAATTTGGGAAAGAATGAAATGGAATTAGGTGAAAATAATTAGAATTAGAATTTGAGGATTGGAGGAATAATTGTTAATTTATTCAAATAATTTAAATGATTGTTTAAAAATTAGAAATAGAATTAATTAAATAATAAAGATTATTTAATTAAGGGAATTAATTGTAATTAATTAAATAATTAATATTTGAAATAGGGTTAACTAATTAAAATGATTTGAGAATAGAAATAGAATAATTAGAAGTGTTGTTGAAGGGTGATGATTAGAAGAAATAGTTAGTTTAATCAAATAATTAAAGAATTACTTAATTAATTAGATGAATACTTAGTATACAATTAAAGAGACATTTTTAGGTGTCTACAAATACAAGTTTATAATCACAAAGAAATATTCAATAAGGGTTGTTATTAGACTATAAGTCTATAATTTGTGAGTAATACAATACTATTTTTATTTGTTTTTAAAGTAAAAAGTTCCATTATGCTTCTAGTTTATTTGTTTTTCTCCATACAACCAACCTTCTTGTCCATATATTCCAATATTATGTGCATACAGAAATATTAGCACTCTATGTTATTTAAAAAAAATCCATAGGTAATGTACACTTGGTCAACTAGTGAAATCGAATGGTTCTAAATGAGTCCAACGAGGATCAAGTCCTGTTACATGCAAGGCTCCAACACCATAAGGGATGAGGCCAAGATTCTTCCCTGGGGGACTTCAACAAAATGGATACCCTTCAGTCCTTGACTCTCAAATGAAGAGGTTTCAACCTAAGGACCATGATCCTATATTGATAGAAAAACAATCTCATGATAATATAAAATTCTCATCAAAAAAAATTCCACACACACTAAATCTTTTTGTGCTTTTATACTAGACTTGCACTTGGATCTTATGCATATAGCATAAGACAATAAGCATGTGTGTGTATCCTTACATGTCCACTTATAAGAAGCTAGCACTATTGGATAATCCAAATTGGTATATGAAAAATAACTCTTTAGCAAACTTTACATAATATGTACTGGATTTCCTGGTAGGGCAAAATTTAATTTCTAGGATTTATTGTCATTATGACCTTGATTATTAGGTGCTAACTTTTATTTATTTATACTGTATAGCTTTTTGCACAACCATCACTTTGAAAAATCCTTTAGCAATCCTCTCATCTATACTCCTCTATTATGCACAACATACTAAATATAGATATAAATAATTTGTTTTCTTCATTCATTGTGTCTCCACAATAATTTTGTACTATCTTCTTTTTCCCTTTTAATAATTGGTAGCATCTCAATTTCTAAGCTAATTCATGCATAAGAAGAAATGACATAGTAGTGGGTATATCAACAAAGATCTAAGCTAGGTTTGCTTATATAAATTAACTTGTCATTAATGAGGTCTTATATTGAGAATAGCAGACTTTGTTTATATATTAGTTTCATAGTTTTGCATCTATGAAATACCACAAAATAAGAATTGGTAGTGTAGTTTGAAACTCAATCTAGGGCTCCTTGTTGCACATAGTTAATTTCTTTGTGTCTACTGCTAACATGAATAGTTGACTACCTATTGAACTATATGACAAGGTGACAATGGTAGTACAGTCAAAAACACTTTAATAATGACATGGATAAAATAAGAAGCACTTTAACTATAATGAATTCAAATAATATTCTAATATACACAAAAATAATAATAGCTACTACAAAATTAGACATGTTAGATATCAAAATGATAAAAATATTGAAAATCTGCAACTCCTTAGCCAATTCTCTATTCTGCGAATTATATTGAAGGTGCGCGCCTGTACACTATCTTGCATCTTTCTACTCCAATCAACCTCTGGAAGGGGTTCATTGTATACCCGTTTCATGAATTCTGGATCCAATACATCTCCATTATCAATGGTCACACCAGAGGTATCCATTTGCAACTTCATATCAAGAATCTGCTTCAGAGTTAACCTGGACCAATTTCTTTTTCTCACTTCAAATTCATCTGAGAAGTCTTCCCAGTAATCTTCCAATCGTGGCACATGTTGACCAGGCATTATCTTTTTCACATAATGAGCAATAAAACCTTTGCTGTCAAAATTATCTCTATTCACCAAGGTTTTCAAATGAAACCTCTTAAATTCCAACTCAAGATTCAGTGCATCAGAAATAGGCCTGCAATTGTAATGGCCTAAATCAATAGGAAAAATTCCACTTGTGCCAGAATCTTCACCATAATCCTTTACAACATGGGCTAATTGCCTAGAAACTTCAATCAAAACACAACAATCTAAAATATATCTAGGTAACCTAAAGGGTTCAACTTTAAATCCTCCTACCCTTATATAAGTGAAGTGATTAAATTGAGTAAAGAAGCTACCATAGATGTTAATTAGTTCAACAACTTCAACCGACATTCTCCTGCGAAAATTACCTTGTAACCCAAAAGTTAATCTCCTAGCAAAAATATCATTCCAGCGAAGGTAATTGTCAACATGTCCTTTTTGGGTCAAATGGGGGTGATATTCATAGATATTTATACCCTGAACCCATTTTGAATGGAACAGTCCAGGCAACCCCCTCACACAAGATAACATATAGAACACATATGAAGACATATAAAAATTTGACATCCCAAGATAATTGCTCAAACCCTCATGCAACCTTTCTACAATTACGGTGCCCTAGTCAATGAACCGGTCTTTGTCGAGAGTGACTTGGATGAAGAAATACATCCAGTCCTCCCAATAGAAGGAGTGTGAATTTCCCCTAATTTTTCTCAACAATATTATCAAATCCCTAATTCCAGGAATCAAATGCTCTTGGGTTAATGGCCTTGGCAGCCTTGAGCCGTCCTTTTGAAACTTCAAAAGCCAATTTCATGCAATAATGGTTCTGTAATACTGCTTCTTCTCGAAATAAATCCCATAAGACTTTCCAATAGTCCAATCCTCATAGGGTTCCCGATGTGGGATACCCATGGCCGCCATTACTGTCTCTCTATCAATAGACAACAAAACCTCACCATTATTTATCCTAATGCACCTATTAACTTTGTCATAGTTATTCATGCACTCTAAAACCAACTCAGGACAAGAGGAAGCTGGGGGAAATGTCACCACTTCCAATAAACCACTTTGTGCAATATCTTTCAGCATAGAATCAACAGCTGGGTTCCTTACTCTTTTGAAGAAAACATCTAAATCTAATTGAAATAGATTTGGCCGTATCTGCTAGCTCTGGTAAGGAAATCACAAGGGAAGAAGAGCTCGCTAATTTAGGCAAAGTCGGCCTCATGTTTAACCCATAATCTTTCCCCAATCAACTCAAATAAAGCAGAAAATAGGTAAAACAGAAACAAGCAGCTAAACAATATACCCAGATCTTTTAAAAACTGCAACAATTAGGAAAGTTGTTGAACATACCTTCCTCTGTCATCTACAAAACCCTTGTCGCAGTCTATTTTTCTTTCGCTCCAAAACTCTCCTTAAAACTTATGTTTCACAAATGACAATCTTTGACAAAACAATTGCTCAATTAAAAATAACCAAGAAAATCTTACCCATGATTTCCATAAGTTATCATCATTACTCTTCACTCGTACAACATCACTCTGAAATGATCGCAAACGAGTATGCATTTAATAACAAGTCACTTCATATCTAAAAATACGGATTCCTACGCCATACTTGCTACAAATGACAACTTTTAAATCATTAAGGAAGAATATTCCCCTTTTTTGCCACCGTCAGTCGTATCTTAAAATCCGCACCGCCAACTCACGAAAAGTCATGATTTGCAAGAAATCAAATATTGAACTTTGAACCTTGAAAAACAACAGCAACACAAAAACATATACATGACCAATATGGAACTTTGAACCTTGAACCAGAAAGGTTCAAGTTCAAGGTTCAAGTTCAAGGTTCAACCAATGCTAAACACCAACAAATACTAAAGAAGATTAATAAAGCCGCGAGGGAAAATAAACTTTAACATGACGCTCGTTGAACTTTGAACCTTGAACTAGAAAGGTTCAAGTTCAAGGTTCAAGTTCAACACAGTGAAACTTAAAGAAAACAGCGAAGACTGAATTGCACAGAAAATTCAAGGCACACAATCCGACCAAAGGACCAGTTAGGGACATGACTCAATAAGGCGGTATTAAAGTTCCATTATGCTTCTAGTTTTGTTTTTTTCTCCATACAACCAACCTTCTTGTCCATAGATTCCAGTATTATGTGCATACACAAATATTAGCACTCTATATTATTTAAAAAATATCTATAGGTAATGGACACTTGGTCAACTAGTGAAATCGAATGGTTCTAAATGAGTCCAACAAGGATCAAGTCTTGTTACATGTAAGGCTCCAACACCATAAGGGACGAGGTCAAGATTCTACCCTAGGGGACTTCAACAAAATGGACACCCCTCAGTCCTTGACTCTCAAATGAAGAGGTTTCAACCTAAGGACCATGCTCCTATATTGATAGAAAAACAATCTCGTCGATGATATAAAATTCTCATCAGAAAAAATTCCACACACACTAAATCTTTTTGTGCTTTTATACTAGACTTGCACTTGGATCTTATGCATATAGCATAAGACAATAAGCATGTGTATGTATCCTTACATGTCCACTTTAAAGAAGCTAGCACTATTGGATAATCCAAATTGGTATATGAAAAATAACTCTTTAGCAAACTTTACATAATATGTGCTGGATTTCCTAGTCGGGCAAAATTTAATTTCTAGGATTTATTGTCATTATGACTTTGATTATTAGGTGCTAAATTTTATTTATTTATACTGTATAGCTTTTTGCACAACCGTCACTTTGAAAAATCCTTTAGCAATCCTCTCATCTATACTCCTCTATTATGCACAACATACTAAATATAGATATAAATAATTTGTTTTCTTCATTCATTGTGTCTCCACAATAATTTTGTACTATCTTCTTTTTCCGTTTTAATCATTGGTAGCATCTCAATTTCTAAGCTAATTCATGCATAAGAAGAAATGACATAGTAGTGGGTATACCAACAAAGATCTAAGCTAGGTTTGCTTATATAAATTAACTTGTCATTAATGAGGTCTTATATTGAGAATAGCAGACTTTGTTTATATATTAGTTTCATAGTTTTGCATCTATGAAATACCACAAAATAAGAATTGGTAGTGTAGTTTGAAACTCAATCTAGGGCTCCTTGTTGCACACAGTTAATTTCTTTGTGTCTACTGCAAACATGAATAGTTGACTACCTATTGAACAACATGACAAGGTGACAATGGTAGTACAGTCAAAAACAATTTAATAATGACATGGATAAAATAAGAAGCACTTTAACTATAATGACTTCAAATAATATTCTAATATACACAAAAATAATAATAACTACTACAAAATTTGACATAAAAAAGATGTTAGATATCAAAATGATAAAAATATTGAAAACTCTTATAAAACCCATTGCCACTATCTCACATAATAGCTGTAAATACAACCTATTACATGCTAGTTAAGCTTAGCCTTCTCTTCCAAAAACAAAGGTTTGCCTTTATAACCTTAAAAAAAGGTTACAATCTCTATTTCCAATACTCAACACATGAAATTTGAAAACCTTTTCATACTTAGTTGGGCTTTGAAAATACGAGCTCGGGACATCATTCATTACGCACGTTAGTTCTTGTCTACCCATTAGCAAACCCAAGATAATCCATATGTCAAACGAGGTAACATATGATACTATTTGCTGTCTTCCTATCATACCATACTTCTATTTTTCTCTAGTCAAATCAAGACAATATGAGGTCATTCAGACAAAAATGGTAAATTTTTAGGTGGGCTATGGAATTCTCAAAGCGTGTCCTGTGGGACTCAAATCTATGCACAGTGAAGAGGATGTCAACTTTTTTTTATCTCCTCTGGATTCTCAAACTTTCCCAACAAGTAGGAAGGTTGTCTGTCATCCCTAAACCATCTGAATTCTTCACTTTATTCAGGTTCCCTTTACGTTTTATAAAGCCAACCTTCAATGCTTTGGTTCAACATCAACATCACTCCTACCATTGAACTATAAGTCCAATATTTTTCCTTTTCTTGTGGTGCCACGGATTGTCCTCTATTCCCATCTGTTTAGCTTTTATACTTGGGTATTTTGTAATTTCTCCTTTCCCCTTTGGATCTGCTTATATTTAACGTTTTAATGGATACAGATGATATTATAGTGGTAATGGGGCAGGCATCTGACCTTCATGCCAAGATAAGTGATGCCAGGCAAAGATTATTAAGGTGTGGAAGGGAGATTAACACTGGAGAGACAGACCCTGTGATAAATGGAGTAGATGGAAATTGTAAGAATAAGGATATAAACCATCTCTCTCTAGAGGAAGCTCTAGTCATGGATGCAAGGCGCCTTGCTTCCATTGGAGATTCTTTGGATGTTCTAGAAGAGCAACTTTACTGTCTGCAGGTTAGTATAACAATAAAATGGATTTTAACAAAGTTTCATGCCTATCTAATTGGCAATCTGGAAAAATAAATTAATTGCAACTCCCAATTATACTAATTCATTCAATGGTCACATCTTGTCAAGGGGAAAATTGTAATCAAATCATTAAAGTTGTTCATTTCTGCATTTTATCTTGATGGTATTATTTAGTTTAATCATTTGATTAGTTTCCGTTCAAACTAGAGTACCCCTTAAAATGAGACATTTCTTTGAGATTAACATGTCTAGACTAGATCTTCGGATTATCTTTATGTCATATAATTATGTTGGTTTATGCTTGGCAGCTACACTGCAATTGTATCTTACTCTTGAGCTGTTCTTTTTGTCTTTGCCTTGTTGAGCTGCTGCTCATATGGACCAGTTAGGAACTCGAACCTAGGACCGTCCGTTTGCTACTGGAGTGCTTTATCATCAAATGAGCTACTGGCCCCTCTTTGACTGGCTGCAATTGTGTCTTACTCTCATTTGGAGGTTCTTGTATTCACTTTGAGCTGTTCTTTTTGTCTCTGCCTTGCTGAGTTGCTGTTCATATGGACCAGCTAGGAACTCGAACCTAGGATCATCCATTTGCTACTAAAGTGCTCTACCAAATGAGCTACTGGCCCCTCTTTGGCTAGCCCATCGTTGGTTTAGGTGCACGACTTATTTCTAACATTCCCCTTTAAGCCACACTGCAGGTGCTTGATGCTTCTAGCCTGACTTTGATACTACTTGTTGAGCTGTTGCTCATATGGACCAGATAGGAATCAAACCTAGGACCATCCATTTGCTATTGGGGTGCTCTACCAACTGAACTACTGGCCCCTCTTTAATCAGCCCATTATCAAATTGTGACTTATTTCCCTCTTAACTAATCAAAAGTTATTTATTCCATACAACCTTGCCTCTTTATCATTTTTAATCTCTAATATTTCTTTTACTTTTTAAATGTTGAACTTTTCTTTATTATGGGAAGAACCTATTTTGACAAATCAGTGTGTTTCATCGCTAGTTAGTACTAATAACTAGTATGGAATGTCCTCTATCAACTTACATTTTTAGCAAGCCAAAATAAACAAAAATTTAATGCTAATGGGCTGTTCAATACTTATAAAAAAATTCTAAACCACAAAATATGTTCTTTAGATGTTGATCAGGTACCAATATGAAGGGAGCAACTGGCTCCAACTTATCATTGGAATCTATAGCGTATTCTGTCTCTTTCACAAGCCTATGTACATTACTACATATATCTTGATTATTCCAAAATAAAATATATTGTACTATGCACATTCCATATAAACAAGCAATCCTTGAATATTAATCTTTGGAATTTTCCTGCCTTGGCATTTCACAAGTAGTATGTTATTAAATTTTGTTTTGCTAAAGATTTTGCAGGATCAGCAGCAAGCTGATATAGAGGCAGCTTTGTCTGACATTGAGGAAACCAGGAAAATTTTCCTGCAGAGACTAAGAAAGTACCAAGGTAGAGAGTGGGCAGTTGTACAGGAGGCTCTTGCATTTTTGGGTGAGCCAGTGGAAGAAGAAGAAGAAGATCTTACCAATTCATTTAGCTGTGATCAAGATCCCCGTCACCACCTCATCAAACGCTTTGCAAGGATAGAAGAGAAAAAGGAAGTTCAGTTCTCTGGGATTCAAAACTGCCCAACACACAAAAAAGAACTTTCTGTTAAAAAGAACCTTCTAATATCTTTTGGCAATAATTTGAGCAAATCAATGGGTTCTGCTATTTCTTTGACAGCTAAAACTGCAGTTGTAGCAGCTGGTTTTGTGACTCTTTGGTCAGTCTCTAAAATGGGCGAGAGCAAGCCAAGGAATGGATATACTCGTAAAGTCATTGCTGTTCCATCTTGGCCAGAGAAGGATCAGAAGTCTCCTTTCATGGACGAGAGCATCAAACCTGCTTGATCAAATCTAGTGTCTCTTGCTCTTAAATGTTTCTCGAAACTTTCATGGATTCTCATGACTCCTTTGATTTACATTTGGCTACATAGATCTATTTTTTGCAAGCTGTTTCAATTCTGCCGGGACTTTTTGAATTAAAGCATATTTGTACTCCAGAAACTTATTTTGTAGCGGCCAAATCGTTAGTAGAAGACTCTTTGAAACTGTAATAGTTCCTACAAACTTGGATTGCTTACAAGTATTAAGAAATTAAGAATATTTCAGATTTCTATATCAAATTTGTTAGTGCACGATGTTTTATGGAATTATTATAGTGGATTTCTGTTTTAATCTCATGATTTGGATAAAATTGTTCTTTGCTTAGTTGTTAAGCTAACTAAGGAATATATCTGGTTTTTCAGTTTTATTTCTTTTTTTCCTTCATTTTTTGCTTTGACGAAGGCTCTATATATTTTGTAATTCCTTCATTTGTAAATTAATGAAATAGTTTTACTCTCATTCTTGCTCTCAAATTTTCTCTCTGTGTTGCAAGTTTACTTCTTTCTTTCTAGCTAGATCTTGTTGTGTTGTGCAAGTTTAGATAAAATTTTACATGGTATCAGAGCACACGGTTGCTAGAAAGAAGAAGCATAACAATCTTTTGTAGTTTTTGAAGATTAGAGTCATTTTAGAATGAAAAATGTCATTATCTTGGGGGTTGTTTGTTAATTTTTTTTTATGTATTCATGAACTGAAATAAAATTCCAAAAGGAGGCAATTTAAGTCTAAAATGGGAATTAAATATCATCCATTTTTCATCACTTTGGAAAAAGGAAACTACAAATCCTGGCGTGATGAATCCTAAAGCATTGTCAATGGATTCATCTATTGCCACATTTGTATGAGTTTATTCTTGAACCAAGTACTTATCGGCAGAAATCTGCATGGGAAAGTAGAAATGGTCATGTCTTAGGATTAATTGGTTTAAGTGTTGGGGAACACACATCATGGGCTCTATCAGAGTGCCCTCACACTCTTTGGGCCACTTTATGGGAAATGTATGGAGATTCCACTGAACCTCCATTCCTAGATGATCCAACTATAGACATGCTTCTCTCCCTTGATAATGATGATGATTGTATTTATGATGATGACACTGAAGAGGAAATTGCTTATTGGAAGAGTCTTGAATGTCTTAATTGCGCAAAGACATATCCTCTCGATTCCCCTCTTTCTTTACCTCTAGTATTGGTAGCTATTCAGTTACCTCCACCTACCCGTTTGACAAAAAATTTTGCTTCTACGAGTGCTACCTCAGATTCTCTTCAGCAAGTTCATTCTTGTCCACTTGATGAGCGAGATATCATCCTATCAAACATTTATCATTTGTTTGTTGAATCTCTTCTTGATCATGATGAGAACATTGAGGACGCATGCCATCTCTCTAATGTCAACTCACATCAAGATGCATATTCTTTTGGTTTGATTGTCTTGTACTCTCTCAACCACTGCATGCTACTATCTTGACACATCCTGATTCAGAATAAATCTCATGCTTCAATGGTCATTGTTCTTGAGTCTTGTATGGCAGAGTCGCAATTAAACATCAAATTGGAGAAATATGAGTATTTTCAAGAACCATTCATTTTGATTCCTTCATACATTTCACTTGAGTGGGAATTCAATAGTTTGATAGCACGAGGTTTCTATCTTCCAAAAGGAAGAGGCATCATTTGTTGCAAAGGAACCTACTACATCATTCAACATGCTACATTATGTATTGACATTCTTTCTCTTCTTCGCGGAGGCACAAATAGACCCTATATTTTCATTTTCACTTTCTACAAGACCTTCTTGGGGTGAAGGACATTGCAACATAGAAGCTATCATACAAAATTGTTGGCATTATACACTCAGATGATAATGGTAGATGTTGTCATTGATGGCAACAAGGTTCAACAAGGTTTCACAGGTTCAATCGGCAACAGACTTCACCTATTGGCACCGATAGAGACTACAAGTCTTATTCACACTGGCAACAGATCATACCGGCATCCAAAGCCGACTTGGAAATAATATTGTTTATGTAATGTAAATTGTAATTTTATGGCCGACATGATGTATTGTAAAGACTCATATATGTATGAGATCTTGTAGGTCATTTGGTTAGTAGAAGTAGGTAATGAAATGTGTGTATGTAAGCGGTATATGTGATAAGATAGGGATATGATACTGGATAATTGTATATGCACTTTTTTGTGTTTATCTTGAGAGTGAATAAGAAGAAGAGCAAAGCGAAGACTATTCTGTGTAAGCATAATCATTTACCAGCAAGGTTTTTGGCAAAGATATCAACCAGAGCTTAAACCGGTACTGAATCCAGCATTGCAGATGCTATTTTGAAGTAGTACATTGTTATTGGATTTAACCATCCAATTGTGTAGTCAGTGGGACTCCATTTTTGTTGTTGAGTAGTGAGCTCTAGGCAGTTGGCCTTCTTGCATGTGAAGGCCCCTATTGTACTAACTAATATTTATTCATATTGGCCAGTGAGTAAATATTGTGGGTCACAAATCCCACCAAGGTTTTTCCCTTACCGGGTTTCCTCGCCAAAATATCTGTGTTATGGTGTGCATTGATGTTGATTCTTTTATTTCTCTTTATTGCATTATTATTTGTTTACCGGTAAATTAATTTCAGTTACAGAATTGCAAATAAGTTTAAATCTTTCATCTACCTGTCAGACACTGATTCACCCCCTCCCCCTCTCGGTGTCTTTGGGATTAACCAAGTATCTAACAAAAATAGTGTAAAATTGCTTAATTGTTAAGCTAACTAAGGAATATCTCTGTTTTTTAGTTTTATACTTGTTTTTCCTTCGTTTTTTGCTTTGATGAAGGCTCTATATATTTTGTAATTCCTTCATTTTTAAATTAATGAAATAGTTTTACTCTCATTCTTGCTCTCAAATTTTCTCTCTATGCTGCAAATTTACTTCTTTCTTTCTAGCTAGATCTTGTTGTGTTGTGCAGGTTTAGATTAAATTATACAAAATTCATAGAGAATGAATATTAGGGTAAAACTTTTTTTCAGTTGAAAGATTGAGGGGTAAATGAATTTTAAGGTAAAATCAATTCTATGGAGAGTTGAGGAGTGGAGATGAATGAATCTTAGGTAGAGAGTTGAGGAATGGAGGATGAATGAATCTTAGGTTAAAACTTTTTCTATTGAGAGTTCAAAACCAAAGGGTATTCATTTCATCAAAGTTAATTGGGGAATAATCCCAACCTCATTCCTTAGGTGGTATAGTCTTGCATGCTGCAAGATTTGATTCCTAGTGAGATGAGTTGAAACTATTTAACTTCACCATAAAATGAAAGACCGTTGACAAAATTGTTTGGGTTATTCTAGATCTTGTACATTAAAGTTGTAGATTTATAACGCTTCATTCATTTACTGTGTAATGTATTGAATTATATCAAATATAAGTTAATTTAACCTATTGTGTCATATTTTCTTTTAGTTAAATGTTATATTTTGTTGTTTTGGTTTTTATGTTTTACAGTTTTATTGTTTTGTTTTGTTTTGTTTTTCATAAAACATCAAAGTCAACTTCTTGGTATTAAAGGATAGAAGTATTTTTCAATTAGATAAGATATTTGAGATAAAATTTTAATAGAAGATTGTTTTGATGTAGATAATCTAATAAAATTGTAGAAAAAATTAAAAAATAATTATAGAGATGTAAATATTTTTAGTGTGTTTAGGATCCTATTGATTATTTGAGTATGCTATATATTTAAAAGACTAATTAAGAAAAATGGAAGTTGATAATATGAAAAAGAATTTTCAGTTGATTGCAACAACTGAAAGTAAGCTTGTTCTACCTTACAAAATATATAAAGAATCAAGGAAAATTCAATTAAATCTTAATACCTTCAACAATCATTTGATCAATTTTGTAAGTTGGTTTTAAATGAATAATTTCAACTTACTAAAGAAAGATATATTAAAAGAAATATCCATATGTAGTGAAGATTATATTATTCATCAAATATTTTGATGGAAAGAAGAATTGAAAAAGCTATAAAAAAAATTGTAGTATCATGATTCTAATATTTTTTGAAAAATAATATAAAAAGCAAAGAAGAAAACCCATTATTTATATGTATTACGAAGGTGAGAAACACATGGAGAAATTTTGTTTGAAGAAGAGGAACCATGAAAAGTCTCAGTATAATTCCAAGAAATAAAGGTTAAAGGGAAGACTAATAGGTCAAAAAAGTAAGAAAAATGAAGTTGCATAGTTAGACTAAATATGGCTAGAGGATTAACAAACAAATTAGTTTCTAAAAATGTGTGTGAAGGTTGTGTTTAAGGAATTTGACACTATTGACATTCTTTTGAATCAAGACAACATGGAGAGAGAATAATCCATTACAACTAATTCATAGTGGTTTATGTGAATTAGGTTATCCTTCACCTTCTAGTGTCGGGTATATTCTTATCTTTATTGACTCAATTATAGTAAATTCTCAAGGATGAATTATAGGAAAGAAATTACAAATATGTATTCAATAATTTTGTAAAAATAATGGTATTAAGATTATAACGATAATCCCCTACACTCCTCATCAAAATGGATAATGAAATTGGTGATTAGATTGTAATTGAAACTTACAATATGATGCATAGAATATATTATTGCTTCAATACTTTCATTCACCCAACTTTATTTTTACATTTCTCAATATGGATTTATAAAGCCTTTGTCTCTCATTGCAAACTTCCTAAACTTATTCACAAGAAAGCAACTTTCCCTAAAAAAAAAAAACATATTAATTTAACTACTAATACTTATTTTATTTTATATATTTATTAATCTAACCTATACTAAACTATGATGTAATATAAATTCCAACATTCACCCTTATTATGTCAATTTGAATAAAGGATGGAATATTGCATGGATTGGACACAATAGCACATCTAAAAAATTTGATGAAGCACCTCGAACAAATATTCCTCACTCACTCAAGAAACACCAAATTGAACCCATCAAAAAATCTCCTAATTGTCAAACTTGCAAATCTTCAAAATATTTGTGTATCAAGACATTCTCAATTATTTTCAAGTACACTACTCTTGTGAATTTAGAATAACTCCATTATCCATAATAAAAACACCAACCCACTATAAATTGAGGCTTACTCAACTATTTACAATAACACAAACACTGGAACAAAAATGAATTGAGACTTACTCAACTATCCATAGTAACTTGCCTCTTTTGTGGACTAAGACTAACTTAGTTAAATTTAAATACATAACTACAAAATTATGGATTAATACATACTTAACTATATATAGGTATCAATGGTCACCATGTATATTGAGACACACTCAATTATCCACTAACTAAAAAATAGTTGTCATGCCCCTCCTTGCTCATGAAGGGACACAAAATGGAAATGGATTCTCATGAAAAGTATCATCCCTAAGTGAGAAGCTAGCTCGAGATGATAATATATCATCCATCCTCAAATGTATCCAACCTTAACTATAATTTTTTTTTAACACTGACTATTAGATGTTGCATGTGAGTTTCTAAGAGCCTTGAAACCTCTATCAAGTATAGCACATATGATCTCAATGATATAACCAATATTTGATCTATATTTGTGATCATGATAAAAATTGATAAGCTATTTGATTCCATCAAAAATATAATTTTTACTTTCAAATATAGTGTAAAAAAATAAATCCTTAGACTCCAAAATAAAAATAGAACCTTATCTCTCCTTAGAATAGAATCTTATCACTCATGTCTCATAGAACATATATAAATGAAATTTTTTTTGTCAAGTTTGAACTTAAGATCTTAGGCTACATGAAAACCTTAAGGATTCTTCAAACCATGTGCACTATTGATATGTGTTTGTTGTTATGTACCTTTGATGATTTCTATAAAACCCCATATAAAAAAATTATGAGACTTATCTACACCTTTACATTATAAAATTATATTGTAATTAATTTCATGCAACTATATTAATAAATGAATTGCATCTTGACCAATTAATTAGTTTGGTTTGTCTTTTGATATAATTTTACCTATGATGGTTATTCAATTCATACCATCATCTTCTAAAGAAAAAAAAATGCAATCTATACTTTCACATGTACCAATTATGATGTGGCACCTTAAATTCCCATGGCTGGTACAAACTTTCAGCAGTTATGCCACCTCTATAAATAACAACTTTTTGGAATTGTTACATTGAAAGATGAGAATGTAAATCATGTAAGATATGAACATTGTAATGAAAGAACCAAATTCACATCCACAATGACTCAATAAAACCTAAGATATATGCATGAAATTCAATTATCAAATAATTACACTATTACAAAGACATTGATTTGGTCCATTGTTTCTTTGATATTTGTTTGAATACTTGACATGTGAACTATTCTTCAAAATAGAATAACCATGATAGCATAATAATGTAATGACAATGATATATGCTCAAAGATAATATATAGATAGGAGAGATAGATGATAAGAGTGAGATTTTGTAGTAAATGGCCTTGTAGATAAGAGAACTAGGGGGTAATGAGTTGATGAAGGGTTTTATTTATATCCTTCACTTGATATTTGATCAAAAATAGAGATTAATGTGTGGGTCCATTCCATAGTGTGATGGTTAAGTGGTGGTGTTATTGTGGCCCCCAAAGTTCAAACTCTTACTAGGCCATTGTGATCACAAGCTTGTGTCTTCACTAATTCAACATGCTCACATGTCTGAACCTTAGGAAAATAAATTTTGGGTCAAATTTGCAAGAGAAAGGATAGGTTTTTCTAATACCTCAATTATTATTGTGGTAGTCTCCACTACCACCTCCTTCTCAATAGTTATTATGAAGAATTATGGAGGGTCCTACGTCTTGAATTTGTGGTACCACATAGTGTATATTGTTAAGTATTGCTATGCTTGCTCTTAATTGAAGTTCCCACTACCAATGTGCCAAATAAAAATTGATTGCCCTTATATATAAACCCTATGCTCCATCCATATGCATATCCAAATAATTCTTCCAAGATCGGCCCGTGAAGAATTGGTTCATAGTCATCTTATTCATGAAGTAACATCAAACATCTATCTATGTCAAGTTTGTCCCAATTTGTATTTTACAATATATACAAGTTCTATGTTTCTAGGGGAATTCTCAAGTTCCCCTCCAATTATAAAACATTCATTCCTTAGATGTTCTCCCTATTATAATTTACTTCTTCTAGGTGGCAATAATTCTCATCCTTCTCAACTTTCATTAGTATTTCTTACTTCAACATTAAATTTTAGAACTCTAATTTGAATTTATCAATTTCATCATTTCCTACTAAATTGTGTGAGATTTTGCCAAGATCAAGAGGTAATGGAAAGCACAAATAAGAGAGAACAAAATAGATGATAGAAATAAACTGTATTCTATCAAGATGAAAAATATGATCAACTGGATCATTAAGCATTCGTTACATACAATGAATATGAGTCTCCTTATATAGGCAAGGCTATATGGATATGTGAGCACACAAACATGACATGTGGCTCAATAAGAAACAAGGGTAGGTAGGAAATAGGTGTGGGTAGGTAGGAGAAACAATATAATAGTCCACATGAGGTGGATCACCCATTGAATGTGGAGTGTAACAACAAGATCACACCATAAAAGGTGGAAATTCTCCTACACACACTATCCCAATGTGGCACAAACACCCAAGTGTCTCATACCCAAAGTATTATGAAATTCATTTCCTAAGTAAACTTAAGGAAGTGTAATAATATCCAAGATGAATAATTATTTACACCAACACCCCCCCTTAAGTGCAACTTAGGGGAATGCACTTAAGTCTACAATGCAACTAAGCAATGCAAGATGGGTCTCGGCTACTAGGCCATGTTAGGTACCCATGTACAAATGAAAACCAATGCAATGAAATCTCTCACAAAGTGGGGAAAGAGAGAAAAACCCAATGGGAAAAAACCCTCCCCCAAAAGAGAGATGAAAGCTATACAAGAGAACTCTCATAGAAGAATGTGAGGAACAAAACCCCATGTGAGGAAAAAGTCCCCCCCATATGAGAGAAGAAGAGAAGCTAGGAAGCCCCCCGTCAATGTGGAATCTGCACCAATGATAGAAGCTCGATGTATGAAGAAACTACTCCAAGAACATCGAACAACATTCCTCCCCTTAGGAAGAAACAAAACCAAAGGTGTATCCATGAAGTCTCCCCAATCATGAAGGGAAGATGTATGAAAAAAACTCATGATGAAAGGAATCTCTGAAAAACTGCTCAAGTGTCCCCATGTCGATGTTGAAAGATACCCCCTCCAAAGGTGGTAAACTGTGCCACAGCGCTGAAAAAGGCACTCCAAGATCTAGTGGAGATGGATGTAGAACATGTCCCAAAGACTCACATGTCTCCTCAAAAGATAAAGAGACCTCCTCCAACTGCTGTACATAAGTATCCACAATCACGTCAACCTTGAAAGAATGATCATGTAGAGAATGAACAAGAGGGTTAGAGTGTTCCCTCGCAACAATCGAAGAAGGATCATCTTCATCAAAGAGAAGATGAATGTCATCAATGATGTCTCCCAAATCTGTAATGTAGGATTCCATAAATAAACCTGCAATGTCTGTCAAGTAACCATCCCATGAATCTGAAGCTGGAAGACAATGAATATCCTGCTGCACTGAATCACATGAAGGCAAAACTGTCGCACTATCCGCATCATCAGGTGCAATAGGTGATGTGATATCAATATGAGGAGATGAAATACAAGGCTCAAGAACGGGGTCACATGTGAGAATCCCCATGTTCAAGTGCCCAAAGTTCTCCTCAAAATCTGAACCATCACAAGAAGTGTGATCAACATGTGTAGAATCATCAAATGTGAAATCATCATCAACAAAATCTGAAAAGGAGTATAACCAAGATGCATGATCAACCACCCCAGTCGCAATGATATCTCTAGTCTCCAAATCTCTAATGAAAACTGACTCAGGTGTGAACTCCATAACTCTCTTAGTTGCACCATGTGTGATTTGATAGATGGAAAGGAGATTGTTTGTCAAGTGGGGTATGCACAACACATCATTGAAGGAGTTATCCCCAATGTCAATAGATCCTTTCCCAATCACATCCATATATGTATGATTGCCCATCAAAATCTGCGGCATGGTGCAAGGCTCAAATGTAGAGAACATAGACTATGAAGATGCCATATGATGAGAAGCCCCTGAATCTAGAATCCATTTCTCTGAATCATGACTGGCACAAAGAGCTTTTCCTTTTCTTGTCCCAAAAGAGTGAGTCTTCCCACTTGTAGAAGCCATGAATGCTTTCCCTTTTCCTTTTGAATGTGAGGAAGTGGAAGTTGATGAATCATCCCTCTTGTAGACATTAGGCAAATCAATGTTATGCTTTTTGATGATATGTGTGAGCTCATCAATCTTTTTAAAATGGCAACAACGCTCCTCATGACCAAACTTTTTACAATAGGCACAAGTAGATTTCTCCCTCTTTGGTGAATTATCCCTCTTGGAAGAGGATGTATCTCCTTGTTGTGGAGAGGATGATGCTTTGTCCTTAGGCTTTGATTGCCATTTCTTCTTGTTTGAGTTGTCCTTTCCTTGATTTCCTTTGTTCCCTTGATTTGCCACTAATGCTTGAGACTTAGAAGTCTTAAGAATGCCCATTCTTATCAACTTAGTTTGTTCCATTACCAACATTTCATTGAAACATCAAATGTAGGCATTGTGTAGCTTGAACCCATTGCCATCCTATGGGTTTGGAAACTAGAAACAAATGTTGCATATTCTTGTGGAAGTTTGCCTATCAAGTTGAATATCAATTGAGTATCCTTCTTATCAATGCCACAATCTTTGAGTTGTGCCCTCAACTCATTTGCCTTAGTGACATAATCTTGTATAGTATCAA
Source organism: Cryptomeria japonica (assembly GCF_030272615.1). Lineage (NCBI taxonomy): Eukaryota > Viridiplantae > Streptophyta > Pinopsida > Cupressales > Cupressaceae > Cryptomeria > Cryptomeria japonica. Next base: position 758,474,064 of record NC_081411.1, read on the forward strand.
ATTTATTGGGATCTAACATGGTGAGATCACTATCAATTTTATATCCTCTAATCTCATCAACTTGACCATACAAATCTTGAAACTTTTTCCAAGCATCCTTGATTAGAGTACACTTCTCAATATGAAAAATGAGATCCTTTGATACATACTTTCTTAAGGTATCAATTGCCATGATATTTTTAGTGAGCCAATCCAAGTGACCAACTGGATCAACCTTAGGATCAGCGGGAGCAACAATAGTTCCATCAATGTAATGAGTTAGTCCTTTTTCCATAAGTTTACTCCATGCATCAATTTTCCAAGTAGCATAATTATGAGGAGTTAAGAGAGGAAACTTAGAAGAACCCATAGCAGCAAAAAGGAAGGAACACAAGAGCACAAAAGCACAAGAGACACCCCCCCAAATTCACTCAATAAAAGTACCCCCCAAAAAATGATGATTTTGGCACTTTATATGTAGTGCGTGTACAATAGGCCACTTGCAAACAATGGCAAGGTGGACTTCTGATTTCAATTTACAACTTCTCAAAATGAGATCTAAGAGACTTCAACAAATACTGCTAGTGATCTAAACTTAGATCCAAGAAAAATACAAGTACCAAATATGCCAAAAATGGCCAAAACAATTTCTACTTAAAATCACTGCAAACAGATGGTAGATTATGAAAGTAGATGAAAAAATATGCACTTTCAAAAAAAATGACACCTGAAAAGGAGTCCATATGAGCTAAGCACCAATGTCCAATGTTTTTTGCTTCTTCAAATTCTTGTTTAGTTTTTCTCAGTCTATACATTCTAGATCTATATTTCTTCTTTTCAGTACCTGTCACCTACACACAAAAGAGAGAAAATATTTTTGGGGGGTTGATAGGGGCTTACCTAGGTCGAATCCCGAGTTTGGAATTAACCATATAATGAATGAATAGAAAAAGGGATCTTACCCTTGTAGGACAGAGGCTAGATTTGGAAATAAAATACTTAATTGAGATGCTATACCTTCTTTAGGAATATTTTTTGCCTTGAAGTCTTCATAAAAAGGTTGATGTTGTCATGTAGGTGTTGGCAATAGCAAGAAGGAAATCTGAGAGGGGTTGAATTAGTTTTTACCCGATTAATTCAGTTAAGCACAATCTTAGATCTGATCAATTGTAGCAAAAAAAAAGATAACAACAATAACAACAACACACATAACTCCAATATTTTTAACGTGGAAAACTCGATGAAGGGAAAAACCACGGTGGCAACCTACCCATAATGAGATGACACTCTACAGTAGTATGTGTAAATATTACAATGGGGAATGCACATGCATTCAGGCACACTGCCTAGAGCTCACTGCTCAAATTATAATGACCCAGAAGGATCCAACCCTCAGGGAAGGTTCACTACCTTACAAAAATATTCAGACTACAATTTGGAAAGAATGAACTACAAAAATAGCATCTGCTAATGCCTAATGACAATTCCAGTTAAAACTCAAATGTCTACCCTTCACCAATCTCTTCTCAACACACCATACTGAAAGATGAATTCATTTGTTTTCACATACACCTCTCTCTAATAATGCAAAATCAACACCTATGACCTCAAATTACATGAATATTACACCCATTTATACAGATCGTCAACCTTGAATACAAGGTCAACCAAACCCATAGCACCTAATTACAAAATTACATCACACGATACATAAATCAACCACCGAACCAATACAATGCTATAGATGACATAGTATGGACCTAAATCAACTTCTCAAACATACACCACTACCAGAAATCTCACCAAGATCAATCGCAACACATTACACCACCAAAATACCGCATAACACAAAGAATATCATCGGACCATGAAGATCATCAAGAAATCACACAATAAACAATACAGACCACCAAGACAAATAGGACATGATTAGGAAACACCGAGAAGCATGTAAGAACCATCTGTAATAGTTGCACCAACACCACTTATGCAAATCTCCATCAATCAACATGCTAACGTTCCAGAACACTCAACAACAGTAACTCGACTAAGAAAGATTGCTTCCGGAGCACCAAATCACAAACCATTTGAAATAAAGATATACACGAACATCCAAAACATTCTCCCAAATTGGCAACACAAGATATGATCATACCGGAGCTCACCGGATAAAAAACAAGACTCTGTCAGCCACTGAATAGAAAGACCAAACCTTAAACCGAATCAAATGATATGATCAAGTAAACTTCTGGATTACTAAAACCAATAAGAAATGAAGTATTCCAATATCCTAAATAGATAAACGAACCAAATCAACTCATTAAATCACCAGATCACCAAAACAATTCTCTCATACCAAAACACTGATATATGTTGACATCAATGACAACAACATATCCTAGCAGCAATAATATCCAACAATATCCCCCTTTGACATTGATGGAAACACATAAATGTGAAAAAAAATCCATGTGTAAAGGAATAAATCAACATAATCAAAATCCAACAAGCTCCCCCTAAAATCATGCACACAATGCTCCAAAGATGAAATAGTTTTTCACATGCTTCTCTCCCCCTTTGACAACAATGCCAAAGATATAAATTGATCAAGCTTCTCTCTCCCAAACAACATAATCATAGCCTAGAACAACTCACTAACTACTCCAGCTGGGTAGCAGTATCAATTCATCAACCCAGATAAAGAGATAAGACTATGAAATCCACGAGATTGATGTATCTCAATGCACCTCGTTCTCATCAAGAGGGGCAAATACCCCTAATTTGTCTCTCAAATACACAAATGTATCTGTAGGCAAAGACTTAGTGAAAATATCTGCAATCTGATCTTTTGTAGATACATACTCCAGTTTTCCTTCTTCATCACTAACTTTCTCCCTCAAGAAATGATACTTAATTGATATATACTTCGTTTAAGAATGTAGTACTAGATTCTTGGAAATATTAATAGCACTTGAATTGTCATGGTAAATAATAGTAGGCTCATCATACACATCTCTAATGTCTTTCAACATCTATTTCATCCAAACTACCTGAGTACAATTTGTAGCAGTAGCAATGTATTCAGCTTAAGCAGTGTTGGTAAACAAATTTGTCTCCCACAATTTATTCAATTTTTATACTCTTTAGCCCAAGAAATGAAAGGCAAATTTCACCATACAATTGGAAAATCATCATATTAATTTATACTCCCTTTAATAGATATTCAATCAGCTCCAAATTACACACAACCAACATTATACTTTTCCCTAGGAAGAACAAAAAGGTAATTGTATTCACCAGTCAATACCAAATTAACACAAGCATTGATTCAAATATAATTCTTTGTGTAAAGCCGACAGACTTCACATGTATGCTAAAACAAAATGAAAACCTTAAAAGATGAATTCACTGATATTTTTTGTACATATAGAAGGCTATGACAGATTCTTTCTTGAAATAAAATGTCATAGAAATCAAATTTCAAACACCAAACACACAGATTTGTAGTCAAAGATAAACTGTCATTTGATTTTCATTCATAAATGATCATCAACTTCCAACACATACATAAAGTATTCAGCCAAAATTAAAGAGATAGTTTTTCAAAAACTTAGCAGACCCACGTAAAGTCATTACAAAGCTTATAAATAGGTCACCAGACCAATAGTTTAACCAAAGGTAAAATTAAATCGAAATGAGTTAATGAGAAACTATCCTAACTACATAACTGGAAATTAAAAGAAAGCTAGACACGATGGCATACAACTGCCAGCAGTGCTAGTCATGTTGCCGATTCTGTTTCAGTCGGATTGCCCAAGTTGCTATTCTGGGCGGACACCATAATCGCTTTCGCTGTACTCCACTCTCGATGAACCTTTGAGAATTCCTAGATTACCGCTACATGTGGCAGGCTGATATGAATTACCGTTTTCTTCCAGAGTTCCTTCTTTCTTTTCACCAACTACACTTTATCTCTGTGAGAATCCAAGTGGTCTAGACATACTGTAAGCATAGACTCTACTTTGGCAATCTTCATAAAATCCTCCACAGCTAAGGACTTTTCCACCTTAATCTGTTTAATGTGACTGCTGAACTGATTGACCATTTCCGTTGTATCTTCCAAATTTTGGCCATCTTCTTTCAGCAACTAAACATCTACACAGCGCGGATCTTTTTGCATGGTTGTTCTTCGGGTTGTTAGTTCACTTTGCAGACTAGCAGACTCACTATGACCTTGCTCAATGATTTGGTTATGCCACTCTATACTTTCTTTGCATATGAATATTATGTCTTCATCTATTCCTAGCACTTGTCTTACAGAAAGAAAATTCATCAAGCCATAGCACTAAATATCACGCATTTGCCTTGAAATCACTGCCCATTTAGTCTTTCCATTCTACCATGAGATTAAGTCAGAATCCAATTCCTTGATAACATCATTGGCATCCTTGAAAATTTGAACTAAATCTGATATATAATTAGTTCCTTGATGCACAATCGATGTGAGCCACTCAGAGAAAATCTCTGCGATCATCTTGTTCCATTGAACCTCATCCAAGAACTTCTGATTACCAGGGGATTTTGAACTAAAGGGAACAAAGGTTTGGGACAATGGCAGTGGACTATTTCATAAAGCGTGGATGTAGTGAGCCATTTGCATTAAAATCTGTTTCAACTCTACTTTATCCTTTTCATCCTTCCAAGTGCGGGAGATAATCCTTTTGGTTGAAGTCTCTAAATGTTTCACATCAACCGCTCTAGTTCCTACCCCCAAATCAACTCGCTCAATAGTATAATCGGCCTCTGAGGTAGTGGCTGCATCCTTATCAGATGTAGGCTTCGCAATATTTGTAGTCCAATTTTTTGTGCCCTCATCAAAACCAATCATGGTCTCCACTTTTAGCTGCTTTGGCTTAGTGGCTCTTCCTAGACATTTACTCACGACATCATCCATTGACACAGAAATAGCCACAACATTCCTTTTCTTGGTAATTGAATCACTTAACCATTTAGGAGCCACAGTTAGATCCTTGGATTGCATGGGCGAAGGCCCTCTTGCAGTCGGCAGAATAGCATTATCTATATTAGATAGAACATCAAGCACCTGTGAATCCTGGATATTAGCATCAGCATTGGTTAAGACCTTGTTAGCATTAGAAACAGGTGTTGTCATATTACCTTAAACTTCTTCAGAGTCCAAATCAAGAATGAGATGAGCGGCAGGTGGCTGAAAGTTCTTCTTATATCTTGACCTAGTAACTCGGCCACCAATGGAAAGTGCAACTTCAGAGTCAATTTTTTCCTCTTAATCTTAACTTGCTTCTTTCTTGCAACAGAAATAGGAATGTTAGGTAAAACAATGGTTTTTCTCACAATCTCCCTTTTTCTACCCTTATTTCTTGAACTGGTTGCCTTTCCTGGATGAAATCTGCAGCTCCTTAGCCATTTCTCTGTTCTACAAATTATACTGAAGGTGTGTGCCTATACACTATCTTCCATCTTTCTACTCCAATAAGCGTCTCGAAGGGGTTCATTGTGTACTCGTTTCATGAATTCTAGATCCAATACATCTCCATTATCAATGGTCACACCAGAGGTATCCATTTGCACCAACATCATATCGAGAATCTGCTTCAGAGTTAACTTGGACCAATTTCTTTTTCTCACTTCAAATTCATCTAAGAATTCTTTCCAGTAATATTCCAACTATGACACATGTTGGTCGGGCATTATCTTTTCACATAACAAGAAATAAAACCTTTGCTATCAAAATTGTCTCTCTTCACGAAGGTTTTCAAATGAAACCTCTTAAATTCCAACTCAAGATTCAGTGCATCAGAAATAGACCTACAACTTTAATGGCCTAAATCAATAGGAAAAATTCCACTTGTGCCAGAATCTTCACCATAATCCTTTACAACATGGGCTAATTGCCTGGAAACTTCAATTAAAACATAGTAGTCTAAAACATATCTAGGGAACCTAAAGGGTTCACCTTTAAACCCTCCTACCCTTTTATAAGTGAAGTGATTAAATTGAGTAAAGAAGCTACCATAAATGTTAATTAGTTCAACAACTTCAACCGACATTCTCCTGTGCAAATTACCTTGTAACTCAAAAGTTAATCTTCAAGAAAAAATATCATTTCAATGAAGATAATTGTCAACATGTCCTTTTTGGGTCAAATGGTGGTGATATTCATAGATTTTTATACCATGAACCCATTTTCAATGGAACAGTCCAGGCCACTCCCTCACACAAGCTAACATATAGAACATATATGAAGACATATAAAAAGTTGACATCCCAGGATAATTGCTCAAACCCTCATGCAACCTTTCTACAATTACGGTGCCCTGGTCAATGAACCGGTCTTTGTCGAGAGTGACTTGGATGAAGAAATACATCCAATCCTCCCAATAGAAGGAGTGTGAATTTCCCCTAATTCTGCTCAACATTATTACCAAATCCCTGATTCTAGGAATCAAATACTCTCGGGTTAATGGCCTTGGCAGCCTTGAGCTGCCCTTTTGAAACTTCAAAAGCCAATTTTGTGCAATAATGGTTCTGTATTACTGCTTCTTCTCAGAATAATTCCCATAAGACTTTGCAATAGTCCAATCCTCATAGGGTTCCTAATGTGGGATACCCATGGCCGCCATTACTATCTCTGTATCAATAGACAACAGAACCTCACCATTATTTATCCTAATGCACCTATTAACTTTGTCATAGTGATTCATGCACTCTAAAACCAACTCAGGACAAGAGACAGCTAGGGGAAATGTCGCCGCTTCCAATAAACCACTTTCTGCAATATCTTTCAGCATAGAATCAGTAGTTGGGTTCCTTACTCTTTCTAAGAAAACATCTAAATCTAATTGAACTAGAGTCGTATCTGCTAGCTCTGGTAAGGAAATTACAAGGGAAGAAGAGCTCTCTAATTTAGGCAAAGTCAACCTCATGTTTAACCCATAATCTTTCCCCAATCAACTCAAATAAAGCAGAAAATAGGTAAAACAGAAACAAGCAGCTAAACAATATACCCAAATCTTTTAAAAACTTCAGCAATTAGGAAAGTCATTGAACATACCTTCCTCTATCATCTGCAAAACCCCTATCGCAGTCTATTTTCCTTTCACTCCAAAACTCTCCTTAAAACTAATGTTTCACAAATGATATTTTTTGCAAGAACAACTTACCCATGATTTCCATAAGTTATCATCATTACTCTTCACTCATGCGACATCACTCTGAAATGATCACAAACGAGCATGCATTTAATAACAAGTCACTTCATATCTGAAAACATGGATTCCCACGCCATACTTTCTACAAATGACAACCTTTAAATCATTAGGGATGACTATTCCCCTTTTCTACCGCCATCAGTCGTATTTTAAAATCCACGCCGCCACCTCGTGAAAAGTCATATGATTTGCAAGAAATCAAATATTAAACTTTGAACCTTCAAAAATAACAACGACACAAGAAAATATACATGACCAATATGGAACTTTGAACCTTGAACCAAAAAGGTTCAAGTTCAAGGTTCAACCAATGCTAAACACGGATAAATACTAAAGAAGATTTATAAAGCCACGAGGGAAAATAAACTTTAACATGACGCTCTTTGAACTTTGAAACTTGAACCAGAAAGGTTCAAGTTCAAGGTTCAAGTTCAACACAGTGAAGCTTAAAGAAAACAATGAAGACTGAATTGCATAGAAAATTCAAGGCACACAATCCGACCAAAGGACCAGTTAGGGACATGACTCAATAAGGCAATATTAAAATGGAAATTTATATGTACCGCCAATAGTGGCTCTGCGTGGGGACTAGGACTGTAAAGTACCGAGCAATGAATCCCAAAATCTCTAGTTTCGCAAATGACTCAAAAGTAAGGCCGGACTCACACCAAAATTCAAACACCTAAGCTAAACACAACAAAATTTGTGTGTACAAACTAGTAGGGGACTCCTGTTTATAATTGATACAATTTTAAATCCTACCTGTTATAGGACAGAGGTAATTCAAAGCCATCATGATAAGCAAGTTTAAAAGTATTGGGACCTTTTACCTCATGAATTGTGTAAGGTCCTTTCCACAGTGACTCGAATTTGTTGTGAGTGCCTTTCGACTCCCTCCTTTTATCCCATAATAATACCAGATCACCTTTCATGAACTTCCTGGGTCTTGCCTTCTGATCAAAAATATTTTTCAGCCTCATCTGATGTTCTGTAATCTTGTCAACTAGTCTTTCCCTTTCTTCCTCAATTTTAGTTAAGTACATAATTCTCTTCTCAAAAGAGCTTTGAAAGAATGCATCTTCTACTACAGTCTGCTCGTTTAGGTGAGGTTCGATCTGCCCAATTCTAGAGGAAGAGAGATTTGGGCACCAATTCTAGAGGAAGAGGATTTGGGCACCAATGCCATATACCAACTCAAAAGGAGACATCCCTATAGCTCGTTTAGGTGAGGTTCGATCTGCCCACAATGCTTCATGCAACTTCTTGTGCCAGTCTCTGAAATTTTTGCTAACCAACTTCCTCATGATGTTAATCAAGGTTTTGTTACTTGATTTTGCTTGGCTATTACCCTGTGGATAATAATCAGAAGCATGCACCAAAGAAATTCCATGATCATAGCTAAATAAAACTAATTCAGATGAAGTGAAATTTGATGCATTATTCGTGACTATTTTCTGAGGAACCCTGAACCTGACAAGAATATTGTCCTTAAGGAATGCACACACAACCTCTGAAGTGGTTTTTTTCATAGGGATAGCTTCCACCCATTTGGTGAAATAATCCATTGTTGTTAATATGTGAGTGTGTCCTGCACTAGAAGCAAGGTTCCAAGGACCAATGAAATCTAATCCCCATTGTTTAAAGGGTTCCTCAATCACTATAGGTCTTAAAGGCAAGGTAGCCAACTAGGGTTTACCTGCAAACAATTTGTACTTTTCACACTTCACCACCCAAGCATATGCATCTCTGAATATTCCTAGCCAATTGTAACAGTTTCTCAAGATTTTATATGCAGTAACTGTAGAAGAGAAATTACCACCGCATGCCTCATCATGAAACATTTTCAGTAAAGCCTCTTGATACGGCTTATCTACACACTTGAGAAATGTGCCATCCAAACCCTTCTTGTAGAGTATATCATCAAAGATAATGTACTTTGTAGCTTTCAGCTTCAAATTCCATTTCTCCCTAGGAGAAAGATGGTCTCAACAGTCTCCAAAAGTATGATAATAGGCAACATCGATGAACCAGGAATCCTAATGACTAACAAATAAAGTTAAGGGAAGATTCCCCTCCTCTTCAAACTTGTTCTCCGCCATTAGTTTACAAAGGCCTTGTCCCCTAACCATCTTAGTAGGCTTAATGTCTAAATTAAACTCTTGAATCTTAGAGACCCAAGATGCTCTATTATTGATAGCAACACCCTGAGGGGTTAAAACACTTTTCACTGCAAAGTTTGGAACAAACACAATTTCATGTGAATGAAGTATATAGTACCTGAATTGTTTCACAACTTTCACTACTACATAAGCTTGCTTTTCTATCTATGAGTATTTTAACTCATGCTTCTTCAGAGGTACACTCATGAAGGAGATTGGAACTTCCTCATCATCTTCACCTTTCTGCACTAAAATTCTAGACATAGTATGCTCTGATGCATAACAATAAATAATAAAATCTTTACTAAAATCCAGGTTAACTAGAGTAGGTGCATGCGCAATTGCTCTTTTTATTTCTTCAAAAGCCATTTACCTTCCTCATTCCACTTAAAAACTACTTTCTCACTCATCATATTTATGATATATTTAGTAGTCTCGGCAAAATAGTGAATCAAACGTCTTAGAAAGTTCACATGTCCAAAGAAGGACCTCCCTCCATTTCTATTGGAATGAAGGCTGAGTTGTTGAATTGCTTTTACTCTCTCCAGATCTACCTTTACTCCCTCCTTTGAAACAATATGTTCGAGAATTTTTCCTTCTGTGATGCCAAAAATAGACTTTTTAGGATTTAATGATACTCCATGCTCTCTGCATCTCATTAGGACTTTCCTCAAATCTCGCAAATGATGTTTCCTCTCCCTAGAGAACATAGTCAAATCATCTAAATACACTACAATGATCTTATCCCTCAAATGCCCAAAGGAAAGATCCATTGCCCTCTGAAACGTTGCCCCTGCATTAATCAATCTGAAAGGCATCCTGTTATATGCAAAGGTGCCCCAAGGAGTTATAAATGTTGTCTTGTGTTGATCTTGCTTCGGGACACTGATTTGGTTATATCCAGAGAAGCCATCCAACATGGACATCATCTCTGATCCTGAAATAGTTTGTAAAATATGATCCATTGCTAGCAGAGGATAATTATCCTTCAGGCTTGCTTGGTTCAAGTTTTTGAAATCAACACAGATTCGTATATCACCATTTTTCTTCCGAACAGGGACGATATTAGCAATCCAAGTAGAATGATGTAAAGGATAAATAATTTGGGCCTTCAACATCTTGTCTACCTCATGAAAGATTTCTTCTGCTACCTTTGGATTAAAGTTCCTCAACTTTTGCTAGAAAGGATTGACACCAGGTTTCAAAGGAATGTGATGTTGAAAATTACCATATCTGAAATTCTTTAAATTAGCGTAGCTCCATGCAAAACCATCTTTGAACTCAATCAATAGGTAGATGAACCTCCTTTTCTCCTCTTTGGAACAACATTTACCCAAATTAAAAAAAATTAGGATCCTCCTCAGTACCAATGTTTATTCTCTCATACTCACCAAAGTTTTGAATTATAGGAGTCTATTTCTCCCCTTTCTTAACATACCCATCCTTTCTATCAAAAATACGTTCAAGAGACACCAAGCCTTTTGGGATTTTATTTGCTTTCAATTGTAATACCCCATCATGAAGTTCCTCTAGTGAATCGGGAGAAAACTCTTTACAACTTACTTCTGATCCTTCATAAAACAAGGATGTGAAAATCTCTGCACACCATAAAAAGTTTTGAATCTATTTATCATTTTCGAACACCTGCCAAGATTCAAAATTGTCGAGGACGCTCGGTCTATAAACCAGTTCTACCTTGTAGGTATCTGTTGTGAAATAAGGATGAGGAACTAATAGAGCTGTAGATACTGCCAAAGAATCAGCCTTCGAGTTGAACTCCCTTGGTACTGCTTCAATTGAGAAAGCATCAAATGCTTCAATCTCGTCCCAAACACGGTTTCCATAATGTCTCAGTCTCTCATTTTTAATAGCAAATAAACCTCCCACTTGCTTTACAATAAGTTCATCATCACCTTTAACCTTCAACATCTTGATCTGCAATTTCTTCACTTCAACAAGACCTAATAATAGAGCTTCATATTCAGCCGTATTATTAATGATTTGAAACTCCAATTTGAAAGCATAAGGAATAACTTTACCTTCAGGAGGTATTAATACTACCCCAGCCCCTGAACTAGTAGATGAACAACTGCCATCAAATTCCATAGACCAAAGTTCGTCAAACATACATGAATCTATGGTCTTATCCACCTCTTGAAAATCGGTTGATATCATATAATTTCCAAAACCACAATCTTGATACAAAATTTGAGCTTTCGGATCATCTGAAGGAAAGACTACGTATTTAGCTTTTGTTTCAAGATGCAGGACAACTCTCTATTTTCCAACTATGATCATCGCCTAAGACCAATCCATTCTAATTTCCCCACCCATGTCTTTACAAAAGGTATGACTGAATAACGTGCCATAATTGGAAGGGATGTCAGCCACTAGAATTGTCAACTTGATTCTTTTATTAGGATGTGCTACTAAAGCCACTTGTGCATACTTAATTTTCCCTAACAAAGGCACCTATTTGGAATCCATGCAATAACATTTTACAAAGGTCTTTGTGAAGGTTAAACCTAAAGCTTTTGCTACTACTCAGGGCATGACATTGTCTGATACTCTAGAGTCTATTATACAATTACTCAATTTATGCCCATTGATAAACAAGGACACATAGAAAGGTTCAGGCTTATCTTCAAGACTAGGTTCAACCAATTCAACTTGTTGAGGAACAGTTTTTTATGAGACTTCAGGGATTACTAAAGTAGGGCTGATATTTTCCTATGCTGAAGAATTAAAAGTCACGGGCATTTGCGTTTCACTTGCTAAAGTATGAGTATCATTTCCCTTGACAAATTCAACTAGTCTATCTAACTCCTTAGGGTTCAACTTCAGATACTCAGTTGGAGTAATCTGAACACAAGATGATTTGCAAAATTCAATAATATCAAAGGAACTATTAAATGAATCAGAACTTGAAGAAGAAACTTCTTGAACAACTTTTGAAACACTTCTAGGACGAGTCAAAATTTCCTTACCCTTTGCAGTGCCATGGACAGGTATTACAACATCTCGAGACTTCAAATTTTGTTGAGTTCTAGTAAGAATTGCATATGAGGAATCCTCCAAAGTCACCAACATGTTTCCTCCCCTTTCCAAGTTAGAGACATATTCCATATAATGAATTTGAGAGTCGCCAAGCATACTTTGGGAGCCTCCTTCGTCAGCTTCTAAGATTGTTTCTCCTTTACTGTTCATTTGAGAAAAATGAACCATCTCTGGGCATGAAAAACCATCATGTTCATCGGTTAAATGAAACACACATGTGTTTGTCTTAGGAGGTGACGCTTCAGTAGAAAGTCTTTGTTGTACAGGAGGTAATTGTAATTTTCTTCCTTCATTTCCTCCTTGTTTATTGGGATATTTTCTAGGAATGTCCTGATACGGTTGAGAATATGAAGTGCTTGCTTTAGGATCTTGTCTTTTTAGGGCAATCACATCATTCATTAATCGCTAGATGGCAGGATCAGAAGAAGTTGAAGGTTGAGCTCTAGGTATCTATACTTCCCTTTTCCATTTACCCGCTATGATTAAATCTTCTAATTCAACTACAAGGGTTTTAGCAGCATTCAAATCTGCTACTCTTTGCCTACGGATCAAGAAACCTATTTAAGAAGGCATAGAATTAATAAAGAAACACTTAAGGATGTCATCTGAGGGATTTTGATTAGCTAGAATCTTATGTAAGATCTTATCAAATCTTGCTACAAAGTCCCACATAGATTCGGGAATTTCATTTTTCAATTGGGCTAATTGAGCCAAGAGGGAATGTTCATCCTCAGCCACTTTAAATCTTGCCTCAAATCTTGTTTTTAGATCTTGCCAGGTTGTTATCACACTATTTGGTAAGTGATAAAACCAATCGGCTGCTACCTGAGTTAGTGTCTGGATAAACAACTTGACAGCAACGTCCTCATGTTGAACCTCTATTATCCCACAAGCCACACTGAATGCATTCAGGTGTTCATCAATGGTGATCGTTCCATCCCCACTAAATTTTGGCAAATGATCCCCAACACCTTTTGGTAAGGGGTTAAGATTCAAACCTAAGTTCAATGGGCCTACAATAGCCCCCCAAGGATTGTTTGCTGCCACTGGAAGTATAATATTGAGGGGGGTCGGGTTGAATATATTTGGTATGGCAACACCGTGCAGGGTCAAAGCTTGACAGACCGAGGATACAGGTGATAATGGCAATGGGGAAGGACGTCTACTTCTATCCCTTCTTTGAGGTGAGCAAGTGGGTTGAAAATTTAGGTTCTGTAAATCTTCAAAGAAAGGATCAAAAACCCCTTCCCTTCTTTGGGACCTAGTATATCTACTTGACTCCAGTCTTGTAACTAGGCAACCAGTGTGAGAAGCAATCAGGGTAATAAGCATCTGGGATTTTGTGGTTGATTATCAGGAATTATAATAAAGAAAACTCTAGGAACAATCACCCTCTCAAAAAATAACACAGGATGCTCTGCTCGCCTTTGTACTTCATCGAGGAATACACTTATCCTATCGTATTTAGCTCGACTTCTTCTATGTCTCCAAGCTAGAGTATCCAACTTAGAGATAATGTTACTTTTCTCTTCTTGCACCCAATTTAGATTTGGTTGTAGAATAGGTAAGAACCCTTCGTGAGGCAGCACCATCTAGAAAGAGAAAAGCATCACCATAAAGACAACTATTTTTAAAACCAATTATATGGTTCGCTTCCCCAGTGCTGTCGCCAAAAAATCTGTTTGTAAACAAATTTGTCTCCCACAATTTATTCAAATTTTATACTCTTTATCCGAAGAAATCAAAGACAAATATCACCATACAGTTGGAAAATCATCATATTGATTAACCTCTGAATTAAGGTCTAGCTCCCTTTAATAGATATTCAATCAGCTCCAAATTACACACACCCAACATTATACTTTTCACCAAAAAATACAAAAAGGTAATTGTATTCACCAGTCAATACCAAATGAACACAAACATTGATTCATATATAATTCTTTGTGTAAAGCCGACAGACTTCACATGTACGCTAAAACAAAATGAAAAGCTTAAAAGATGAATTTCACTGATATTTTCTGTACATATAGAAAGCTATGATAGATTCTTTCTTGAAATAAATTCTCATAGAAATCAAATTTCAAACACCAAACACACAGATTTGTAGTCAAAGATAAACTGTCATTTGATTTTCATTCATAAATGATCATCAACTTCCAACACATACATAAAGTATTCAGCCAAAATTAAAGAGATAGTTTTTCAAAAACTTAACGGACCCACGTAAAGTCATTACAAAGCTTATAAATAGGTCACCTGACCAATAGTTTAACCAAAGGTAAAATTAACTCTAAATGAGTTAATGAGAAACTGTCCTAACTGCATAACTGAAATTTAAATAAAGCTAGACATGCTGGCATACAACTGCCAGCAGTGCTAGTCATGTTGTCGATTTTTTTTCAGTTAGATTTCCTAGGTTGCTATTCTGGGTGGACACCATAACCATTTTCGTTGTACTCCACTCTTGATGAACCTTCAAGAATTCTGGGATTACAGCTACATGTGGCAGGTTGATATGAATTACCCTTTGCTTCCAGAGTTCCTTCTCTCATTTCACCAGCTCCACTTTATCTCTGTGAGAATCCAAGTGGTCTAGACATACTGTAAGTATTGACTCCACTTTGGCAATCTTCGTAAAATCCTCCATGGCTAAGGACTTTTCCACCTTAATCTGTTTAATGTGACTGCTAAATTGATTGACCATTTTAGTTGTATCTTCCAAAGATTGGCCATCTTCTTTAAGCAACTAAACATCTACACAACGTAGATCTTTTTGCATGGTTGTTCTCAGGGTTGTTAGTTCACTTCACAGACTGGCAGACTCACTATGACCTTGCTCAATGATTTGGTTATGCCACTCTATACTTTCTTTGCATATGAACATTTTGTCTTCATCTAATCCTGACACTTGTCTTTCGGCAAGAAAATTTATCAAACCATCATGCTGAATATCGCGCATTTGCCTTGAAATCACCGCCCATTTAGTCTTTCCATTCTGCCATGAGATTAATTCAGCATCCAATTCCTTGGTAGCATCATTGGCATCCTTGAAAATTTGAACTAAATCTAATATATAATTAGTTCCTTGATGCACAATCGATGTGAGCCACTCAGAGAAAATCTCTGCGATCATCTTGTTTTGTTGAACCTCATTCAAGAACTTCTGATTACCAGGGGATTTTGAACTAAAGGGAACAGAGCTTTGGGACAATGGTATTAGACTATTTTATAGAGCGTGGATGTATTGAGCCATTTGTAGTAAACTTTGTTTCAACTCTACTTTATCCTTTTCATCCTTCCAAGTGCAGGAGATAATCCTTTTGGTTGAAGTCTCTAAATGTTTCACATCAACCGCTCTAGTTCCTACCCCCAAATCAACTCATTCAATAGTATAATCGGCCTCTGAGGTAGTGGCAACATCCTTATCATATGTAGGCTTAGCAATATTTGTAGTCCAATGTTTTGTGCCCTCATAAAAACCGATCATGGTCTCCAATTTTAGCCTCTTTGGCTTAGTGGCTCTTCCTAGACATTTACTCGTGACATCTTCCATTGACACAGAAATAGGCACAACATTCCTTTTCTTGGTAATTGAATCACTTAACCATTTAGGAGCCACAGTTAGATCCTTGGATTGCATGGGTGAAGGCCCTCCTGAAGTCAGCAATATAGCATTATCTGTATTAGATAGAACATCAAGCCCTGTGAATCCTGGATATTAGCATCAGCATTGGTTAAGACATTGTTAGCATCAGAAACAAGTGTTGTCATATTGCCCTTTACTTCTTCGGTGTCCAAATCAACAATGAGATGAGCGGAAGGTGGCTGAAAGTTCTTCTTGTATCTTGAACTAGTAACTCGGCCACCAATTGAATGTGCAGCTTCAGAGTCAAGTTTTTCCTCTTTAATCTTAACTTTCTTATTTCTTGCAACAGAAATAGGAATGTTAGTTAAAACAATGGTTTTTCTCACAATCTCCCTTTTTCTACCCTTATTTCTTGAACTGGTTGCCTTTCCCAGATGAAATATGTAGCTCCTTAGCCAATTCTCTGTTCTGCAAATTATACTAAAGGTGCATGCCTGTACACTATCTTCCATCTTTCTACTCCAATTAACCTCTGGAAGGGGTTCATTGTGTACCCATTTCATGAATTTTGGATCCAATACATCTTCATTATCAATGGTCACACCAGAGGTATCCATTTGCAACTTCATATTGATAATCTGCTTCAGAGTTAACCTGGACCAATTTCTTTTTCTCACTTCAAATTCATCTGAGCAGTCTTCCCAGTAATCTTCCAACTGTGGCACATGTTGATCAGGCATTATCTTTTTCACATAATGAGCAATAAAACCTTTGCTGTCAAAATTGCCTCTCTTCATGAAGGTTTTCAAATGAAACCTCTTAAATTCTAACTCAAGATTCAGTGCATCAAAAAAAAACCTGCAACTATAATGGCCTAAATCAATAGGAAAAATTCCACTTGTGCCAGAGTCTTCACCATAATCCTTTACAACATTGGCTAATTCCCTAGAAACTTCAATCAAAACACAGTAGTCTAAAACATATCTAGGTAACCTAAAGGGTTCACCTTTAAAGCCTCCGGCCCTTATATAAGTGAAGTGAATAAATTGAGTAAAGAAGCTACCATAGATGTTAATTAGTTCAACAGCTTCAACCGACATTCTCCTGTGCAAATTATCTTGTAACTCAAAAGTTAATCTGCCAGCAAAAATATCATTCCAGCGAAGGTAATTGTCAACATGTCCTTTTTGGGTCAAATGGGGTTGATATTCATAATTTTTTATACCCTGAACCCATTTTCAATGGAACAGTCCAGGCCACTCCCTCACACAAGCTAACATATAGAACATATATGAAGACATATAAAAATTTGACATCCCAGGATAGTTGCTCAATCCCTCACACAACCTTTCTGCAATTATGGTGCCCCAGTCAATGAACCGGTCTTTGTCGAGAGTGACTTGGATGAAGAAATACATCCAGTTCTCCCAATAGAAGGAGTGTGAATTTCCCCTAATTCTACTCAACATTGTTACCAAATCCCTGATTCTAGGAATCAAATGCTCTCAGGTTAATGGTCTTGGCAGCCTTGAGCCACCCTTTTGAAACTTCAAAAGCCAATTTCATGCAATAATGGTTCTGTAATACTGCTTCTTCTCGAAATAAATCCCAAAAGACTTTCCAATAGTCCAATCCTCATAGGGTTCCCCATGTGGGATACCCATGGCCACCATTACTATCTCTCTATCAATAGACAATAGAACCTCACCATTATTTATCCTAATGCACTTGTTAAATTTGTCATAGTGATTCATGCACTCTAAAACCAACTCGGGACAAGAGGCTACTGTGGGAAATATTGCCGCTTCTAATAAACCACTTTGTGCAATATCTTTCAGCATAGAATCAGCAGTTGGGTTCCTTACTCTTTCTAAGAAAATATCTAAATCTAATTGAACTAGAGTCGTATCTGGTAGCTCTGGTAAGGAACTCACAAGGGAAGAAGAGATTGCTAATTTAGGCAAAGTCGGCCTCATGTTTAACTCGTAATCTTTCCCCACTCAACTCAAATAAAGGAGAAAATAGGTAAAACAGAAACAAGCACCTAAATAATATACCCAGATCTTTTAAAAAATGCAGCAATTAAGAAAGTCATTAAACATTCCTTCCTCTGTCATCTGCAAAACCCCTGTCGCAGTCTATTTTTCTTTTGCTCCAAAAATATCCTTAAAACTTATATTTCACAAATGACAATCTTTGACAAAACAACTGAACAATTTAAAATAGCCAAGAAAATCTTACCCGTGATTTCCATAAGTAATCATCATTACTCTTCACTCATACGACATCACTCTGAAATGATCGCAAACAAGCATGCATTTAATAACAAGTCACTTCATATTTGAAAACATGGATTCCCATGCCATACTTGCTACAAATGACAACTTTTAAATCTTTAACGAAGAATATTCCCCTTTTCTGCCATTGTCAGCCGTATCTTAAAATCCATGCCACCACCTCGTGAAAAGTCATATGATTTTCAAGAAATCAAATATTGAACTTTGAACCTTGAAAAACAACAATGACACAAAAACATATACATGACCAATATTAAACTTTGAACCTTGAACCAGAAAGGTTCAAGTTCAAGGTTCAACCAATGCTAAACACCGACAAATACTAAAGAATATTTATAAAGCTGTGTGGTAAAATAAACTTTAACATGACGCTCGTTGAAAATTTAACCTTGAACCAGAAAGGTTCAAGTTCAACACAGTGAAACTTAAAGAAAACAGTGAAGACTGAATTGCATAGAAAATTCAAGGCACACAATCTGACCAAATGACCAGTTAGGGACATGACTCAATAAGGCGGTATTAAAATGGAAATTTATATGTACTACCAACAATGGCTCTGCATGGGGACTTGGACTGTAAAGTACCAAGCAATGAACCCCAGAATCTCTGGTTTCGCAAATGACTCAAAAGTAAGGTCGAACTCACACCAAAACTCACACACCTAAGATAAACACAATAAAAAATGTATGTACAAACTGGTAGGGGACTCCTATTTACAATTGATACAATTTTAAATCCTGCTTGTTATAGGATAGAGGTAATTTAAAGCCATCCTGATAAGCAAGTTTTAAAAAATTGGGACCTTTTACCTCATGAATTACGTAAGGTCCTTTCCACAGTGAATCGGATTTTTTTGTGAGTGCCTTTCGGCTCCCTCCTTTTATCCCATAATAACACCAGATCACCTTTCATGAACTTCCTGGGTCTTGCCTTTTGATCAAAAATATTTTTCACCCTCATCTGATGTTCTATAATCCTGTCAACCAGTCTTTCCCTTTCTTCCTCAATCTTAGTTAAGTACATAATTCTCTTCTCAAAAGAGCTCTGAAAGAATGCATCTTCTACTACAGTTTGCAATTTGGAAGCCGCCAATTCTAGAGGAAAAGAGATTTGGGCACCAATGCCATATACCAACTCAAAAGGAGACATCCCTATAGCTCGCTTAGGTGAGGTTCGATCTTCCCACAGTGCTTCATGCAACTTCTTGTGCCAGTCTCTGAAATTTTTGCTAAGCAACTTCCTTATGATGTTAATCAAGCTTTTGTTACTTGATTCTGCTTGATCATTACCCTATGGATAATAATCAGAAGCATACGCCAAAGAACTTACATGATCATAGCAAAATAAAACTAATTCGAATGAAGAGAAATTCGATGCATTATCCGTGACTATTTTCTGAGGAACGTCGAACCTGACAAGAATATTGTCCTTAAGGAACGCACACACAACCTCTGAAGTGGTATTTTTGACAGGGATAGCTTCCACCCATTTAGTGAAATAATTCATTGCTATTAATATGTGTGTGTGTCCTGCACTGGAAGTTGGGTTCAAAGGACCAATGAAATCTAATCCCCATTGTTTAAATGGTTCCTCAATCACTACAGGTCTTAAAGGCAAGGCAGCCAACTGGGGTTTACCTACAAACAATTTGCACTTTTCACACTTCACCACCCAAGAATATGCATCTCTGAACATTCCTGGCCAATAGTAACAGTTTCTCAAGATTTTATATGTAGTAACCATAGAAGAGAAATGACCACCGCACGCCTCATCATGAAAAGTTTTCAGTAAAGCCTCTTGATACGGCTTATCTACACACTTGAGAATGGTGCCATCCAAACCCTTTTTGTACAATATTTGCAGCTTTCAGCTTCAAATTCCATTTCTCCCTAGGAGAAAGATGGTTTGGACAGTCTCCATAAGTAAGATAATAGGCAACATCGGTGAACCAGGAATCCTGATGACTAAAAAAATTAAGTTAAGGGAAGATTCCCCTCCTCTTCAAACTTGTTCTCCGCCATTATTTTACAAAGGCCTTGTCTCGTAACCATCTTAGTGGGCTTAATGTCTAAATTAAACTCTTGAAACTTAGAGACCCAAGATGCTCTATTATTGATACCAACATCCTGTTGGGTTAAAACACTCTTCACTACAAAGTTCGGAACAAAGATAGTTGCATGTGAATGAAGTATATAGTACCTGAATTGTTTCACGGCTTTCACTACTGTATAAGCTTGCTTTTCTGTCTGCGAGTATTTTAACTCGTGCTTCTTTAGAGTTACACTCATGAAGGAGATTAGAACTTCCTCGTTATCTTCACCTTTCTACACTAAAATTCTAGGCATAGTATACTCTAATGCATAACAATGAATAATAAAATCTTTACTAAAATCTGGTTAACTAGAGTAGGTGCATGCGCAATTGCTCTTTTTATTTCTTTAAAATCCCTTTTACCTTCCTCATTCCACTTAAAAACTACTTTCTCACTCATCATATTTATGATATATTTAGTAGTCTCGGCAAAATCAGGAATAAAACATCATAGAAAGTTCACCTGTCCAAAGAAGGACCTCACTCCATTTCTGTTGGAAGGAATGCTAAGTTGTTGTATTTCTTTTACTCTCTCGGGATCCACCTTTACTCCCTCCTTTGAAACAATATGTCTGAGAAGTTTTCCTTCTGTGATGCCAAAAACATAATTTTGAGGATTTAATGATACTCCATGCTCTATGCATCTCATCAGGACTTTCCTCAAATCTCGCAGATGATGTTTCCTCTTCCTAGAGAACACAGTAAAATCATCTAAATAAACTACAATGATCTTATCCCTTAAATTCCCAAAGGAAATATCCATCGCCCTCTAAAATGTTACCCCTGCATTAATCAATCTGAAAGGCATCCTGTTATATGCAAAGGTGCCCCAGGGAGTTATAAATGTTGCCTTGTGTTGATCTTGCTTCGAGACATTGATTTGGTTATGTCTAGAGAAGCCATCCAACATGGACATCATCTCTGACCCTGAAACAGTTTGTAAAATATGATCCATTGCTGGCAGAGGATAATTATCCTTCAGGCTTGCTTGGTTCAAGTTTCTGAAATCAACACAAATTCGTATTTCACCATTTTTCTTCCGAACAGGGATGATATTAGTAACCTAGGTAGAATGATGTAAAGGATAAATAATTCGGGCCTTCAACATCTTGTTTACCTCATGAAAGATTGCTTCTGCTACCTTTGGATTAAATTTCCTAAACTTTTGCCGGAAAGGATTGACACCAAGTTTCAAAGGAATGTGATGTTGGAAATTACCATCTCTGAAATTCTTTAAATCATCGTAGCTCCATGCAAAAACATCTTTGAAATCAATCAATAGGCTGATGAACCTCTTTTTCTCCTCTTTGGAACAACATTTGCCCAAATTAACAAATTTAGGATCCTCCTCAGTACCAATGTTGATTCGCTCATACTCACTAGAGTTTTGAATTAGAGTAGTCTCTTTCTCCCCTTTGTTAAAATACCCATCCTTTCTATCAAAAAGATGTTCAAGAGACACCAAGCCTTTTGGGATTTTATTTTCTTTCAACTATAATACCCCATCATGTAGTTCCTCTGGTGAATTGGGAGAAAACTCTTTACAACTTACTTTCAATCCTTCATAAAACAAGGATGTGAAAATCTCTGCACACCGTAAAAAGTTCGTAATCTGTTTATCATTTTCGAACACCTGCCAGGATTTAGAATTATCGGGGATGCTTGGTCTATAAACCAGTTCTACCTTGTAGGTATCTGTTGCGAAATCAAGATAAGGAACTAATAGAGCTGTAGATAACGCCAAAGAATCAGCCTTCGAGTTGAACTCCCTTGGTACTACTTTGATTGAGAAAGTGTCGAATGCTTCAATCTCGTCCCAAACACGGTTTCTATAATGTCTCAGTCTCTTATTTTTAATAGTGAATAAACCTCTAACATGCTTTACAATAAGTTCAGCATCACCTTTAACCTTCAACATTTTGATCTGCAATTTCTTCGCTTCAACAAGACCTAATAATAGAGCTTCATATTCAACCATATTATTAATGATTTGAAACTCCAATTTGAAAGCATAAGGAATAACTTTACCTTCAAGAGGTATTAATACTACCCTAGCCCCTGAACCAATAGACGAATAACTCTCGTCAAATTCCATAGACCAGAGTTCATCAGACATACTTGAATCTACAGTCTTATCCACCTCTTGATAATCAGTTGATATCATATAATTTCCAAAACCACAATCTTGATACAAAATTTGAGCTTTCGGATCATCTGAAGGAAAGACTGTGTACTTAGCTTTTGTTTCAAGATGCAGGACAAGTCTTTGTTTTCCAACTATGATCATCGCCTGAGACCAATCCATTCTAATTTTCCCGCCCATGTCTTTACAAAAGGTACGACTCAATAACATGCCATAACTAGCAGGGATGTCAGCCACCAAAATTGTCAACTTGATTCTTTCATCAGGATGTGCTACTAAAGCCACTTGTGCATCCTTAATTTTCCCTAACAAAGGCACCTGTTTGGAATCCATGGAATAACATTTTCCAGAGGTCTTTGTTAAGGTTAAACCTAAAGCTTTTTCTACTACTAAGGGCATGACATTGTTTGATGCTCCAGAGTCTATTATACAATTACTCAATTTATGCCCATTGATAAACAAGGACACATAGAAAGGTTCGGGCTTATCTTCAAGACTAGGTTCAACCAATTCAACTTGTTGAGGAACATTTTTTTATGAGACTTCGGGGATTACTAAATTAGGGCTGATATTTTCCTATGCTGAACAATTACAAGTCACGGGCATTTGGGTTTCACTTGCTAAAGTATGAGTATCATTTCCCTTGACAAACTCAACTAGTCTATCTAACTCCTTAGGGTTCAACTTCAGATACTCAGCTGGAGTAATCTGAACATAAGATGATTTGCAAAATTTAATGATATGAAAGGAACTATTAAATGAATCAGAACTTGAAGAAGCAACTTCTTGAACAACTTTTGAAACACTTCCAGGATGAGTCAAAATTTCCTTACCCTTTGCAGTGCCATGGATAGGTATTACAACATCTCGAGACTTCAAATTTTGTTGAGTTGTAGTAAGAATTGCATATGAGGAATCCTCCAAATTCACCAACATGTTTCATCCCCTTTTTGAGTTAGAGACATATTTCATATAATGAATTTCAGAGTCGCCAGGCATACTTTGGGAGCCTCCTTCGTCAGCTTCTAAGATTGTTTCTCATTTACTGATCATTTGAGAAAAATGAACCATCTCTAGGCATGAAAAACCATCATGTTCATCAATTAAATGAAACACACGTGTGTTTGTCTTAGGAGGTGGCGCTTCAATAGTAAGTCTTTGTTGCGCAAGAGGTAATTGTAATTATCTTCCTCCGTTTCCTCCTTGTTGATTGGGATATTTTCTAGGAATGTCCTGATATGGTTGAGAATATGAAGTGCTTGCTTTAGGATCTTATCTTTTTAGGGAAATAACATCGTTCATTAACCGTTGGATGACAGGATCAGAAGAAGTTGAAGGTTCAGCACTAGGTATCTGTACTTCCCTTTTCCATTTACCCACTGTGATTAAATCATCTTCTAATTCAACTGCAAGGGTTTTAGCAGCATTCAAATCTGTGACTCTTTGCTTGCAGATCAGGAAACCTATTTCAGAAGGTCTAGTATTAATAAAGAAACACTTAAGGTTGTCATCTGAGGGCTTTTGATTAGCTGGAATCTTATGTAAGATCTTATCAAATCTTGCTACAAAGTCCTGCATAGATTTGAGAATTTCCTTTTTCAACTAGGCTAATTGAGCCAAGAGGGAATGTTCATCCTTAGCCACTTTAAATCTTGCCTCAAATCTTGTTTTCAAATCTTGCCAGGTTGTTATCACACTATTTGGTAAGTGATAAAATCAATCGGCTACTACCCCAGTCAGTGTCTCGACAAACAACCTGACAGCAACGTCCTCATGTTGAACCTCTATTATCCCACAAGCCACACTGAATGCATTTAGGTGTTCATCAACGGTGATCATTCCATCCCCACTAAATGTTGGCAAATGATCCCTAGAACCTTTTGGTAAGGGGTTAAGATTCAAACCTAATTTCAACGGGCCTACAACAGCCCCCCAAGGATTGTTTGCTGCCATTGGAAGTAAGATATTGAGGGGGGTCAGGTTGAATATATTTGGTGAGGCAACACCATGTAGGGTCAAAGCTTGACAAACTGAGGACATAGGTGATGGTGGCAATGGGGAAGGAGGTCTACTTCTATCCCTTCTTTGAGGAAAGAAAGTGGGTTGAAAAGTTAGGTTCTGTAACTCTTCAAATACAAGATCAAAAACCTCTTTCCTTCTTTGGGACCTAGTTTATCTCCTTGACTCCAGTCTTGCAAATAGGCAACCAGGATGAGAAGCAATCAGGGTAATAAGCATCTGGGATTCTGTGGTTGATTATCAGGGATTCTAATAAAGAAAACTCTAGGAACAATCACCCTCTCTAAAACTAACACAAGATGGTCTGCTCGCCTTTCTACTTCGTCGAAGAATGCACTTATCCTATCGTATTCAGCTCGACTTCTTCTATGTCTCCAAGCTAGAGTATCCAACTTAGAGATAATGTTACTTTTCTCTTCTTGCACCCAATTTAGGTTTGGTTGTAAAATAGGTAAAAACCCTTTGTGAGGCAGCACCATCTATAAAGAGCAAAGCATCACCATAAAGATGACTATTTTTAAAACCATTTATATGGTTCACTTCCCCTGCAGAGTCACCAAAAAATTTGTTGGTAAATAGATTTGTCTCCCACAATTTATTCATTTTTTATACTCTTTAGCCCAAGAAATCAAAGACAAATTTCACCATACAGTTCGAAAATCGTCATATTGATTAACCTCTAAATTAAGGTCCAGCTCCCTTTAATAGATATTCAATCAACTTCAAAGTAAACACAACCAACATTATAATTTTCACCAGAAAATACAAAAAGCTAATTGTATTCACCGGTTAGTACTAAATGAACACAAACATTGATTCATATATAATTCTTTGTGTAAAGCTGACAGACTTCACATGTACGCTAAAACAAAATGAAAACCTTAAAAGATGAATTTCACTGATATTTTTTCTACATATAGAAAGCTATGACAGATTCTTTCTTGAAACAAATTCTCACAGAAATCAAATTTCAAACACCAAACACACAGATTTGTAGTCAAAGATAAATTGTTATTTGATTTTCATTCATAAATGATCATCAACTTCCAACACATACATAAAGTATTCAACCAAAATTAAAGAGATAGTTTTTCAAAAACTTAGCGGACCTGCGTAAAGTCATTACAAAGCTTATAAATAGGTCACCAGACCAATAGTTTAACCAAAGGTAAAATTAACTTGAAATGAGTTAATGAGAAACTGTCCTAACTGCATAACTGAAAATTAAAATAAAGCTAGACACGCTAGCATACAACTACCAGCAGTGCTAGTCATGCTGTCGATTTTGTTTCAGTCGGATTGCCCAAATTACTATTCTGGGCGGACACCATAACCGCTTTCTCTGTACTCCACTCTCGGTGAACCTTGGAGAATTCCTGGATTACCGCTACATGTGGCAGGCTGATATGAATTACCCTATGCTTCTAGAGTTCCTTCTTTCTTTTCACCAGCTGCACTTTATCTCCGTGAGAATCCAAGTGGTCTAGACATACTATAAGCATCGACTCTACTTTGGCAATCTTCATAAAATCCTCCATGGTTAAGGACTTTTCCACCTTAATCTGGTTAATGTGACTGCTGAATTGATTGACCATTTCTGCTATATCTTCCAAAGTTTGGCCATCTTCTTTAAGCAATTGAACGTCTACAAAGTGCAGATCTTTTTGCATGGTTATTCTTAGGGTTGGTAGTTCACTTCGCCGACTGGCAGACTCACTATGACCTTGCTCAATCCTTTGTTTATGCCACTCTATACTTTCTTTGCATATGAACATTATGTCTTCATCTAATCCTGGCACTTGTCTTTCGGCAAGAAAATCCATCAAGCCATACCGCTGAATATCGTGCATTTGCCTTGAAATCACTGCCCATCTTGTCTTTCCATTCTGCCATGAGATTAAGTCAGCATCCAATTCCTTGGTAACATCATTGGCATCCTTGAAAATTTGAACTAAATCTGATATATAATTAGTTCCTTAATGCACAATCGATGTGAGCCACTCAGAGAAAATCTCTGCAATCATCTTGTTCCGTTGAACCTCATCCAAGAACTTCTGATTACAAGGGGACTTTCACCTAAAGGGAGCAGAGCTTTGGGACAATGGCAGTGGACTATTTTACAGAGTGTGGATGTATTGATCCATTTGCATTAAACTCTATTTCAACTCTTCTTTATCCTTTTCATTCTTCCAAGTGCAGGAGATAATCCTTTTGGTTGAAGTCTCTAAATGTTTCACATCAACTGCTCTAGTTCCTACCCCCAAATCAACTCGCTCAATAGTATAATCTGCCTCTAAGGAAATGGAAACATCCTTATAGGATGTAGGCTTAGCAATATATGTAGGCCAATATTTTGTGCCCTCATCAAAACCAATCATGGTCTCCACTTTTAGCCGCTTTGGCTTAGTGGCTCTTCCTAGACATTTACTCACGGCATCTTCCATTGACACAGAAATAGGCACAACATTCCTTTTCTTGGTAATTGAATCACTTAACCATTTAGGAGCCATAGTTAGATCCTTGGATTGCATGGGCGAAGGCCCTCCTGAAGTCGGCAGCATAGCATTATCTGTATTAGACAGAACATCAAGCACCTGTGAATCCTTGATATTAGCATCAGCATTGGTTAAGACCTTGTTAGCATCAGAAATAAGTGTTTTCATATTGTCATGTACTTCCTCAGCGTTGAAATCAAGAATGAGATGAGCGGCAGGTGGCTGAAAGTTCTTCTTGTATCTTGACCTAGTAACTCGGCCACCAATGGAATGTTAAGCTTTAGAGTCAACTTTTTCCTCTTTAATCTTAACTTACTTCTTTTCTACAACAAAAATAGGAATGTTAGTTAAAATAGTGGTTTTCCTCACAACCTCCCTTTTTCTACCCTTATTTCTTGAACTGGTTGCCTTTCCCAGATGAAATTTGCATCTCGTTAGCCAATTCTCTGTTCTACAAATTATACTGAAGGTGCGTGCCTGTACACTATCTTCCATCTTTCTACTCCAATCAACCTCTGGAAGGGGTTCATTGTGTACCCATTTATGAATTCTGGATCCAATACATCTCCATTATCAATGGTCACACCAAAGGTATCCATTTGCAACTTCATATCGAGAATCTTCTTCAGAGTTAACATGGACCAATTTCTTTTTCTCACTTCAAATTCATCTAAGTAGTCTTCCCAGTAATCTTCCAACTGTGGCACATGTTGGTCAGGCATTATCTTTTTCACATAATGAGCAATAAAACCTTTGCTATCAAAATTGTCTCTCTTCACGAAGGTTTTCAAATGAAACCTCTTAAATTCCAACTCAATATTCAATGCATCAGAAACAGACCTACAACTGTAATGACCTAAATCAATAGGAAAAATTCCACTTGTGCTAGAATCTTCACCATAATCCTTTACAACATGGGCAAATTTCCTGGAAACTTCAATCAAAACACACTAGTCTAAAACATATCTAGGTAACCTAAAGGGTTCACCTTTAAACCTCTGTCGCAGTCTATTTTCCTTTCGTTCCAAAACTCTCCTTAAAACTTATGTTTCACAAATGACAATCTTCGACAAAACAACTGCTCAATTTAAAATAGCCAAGAAAATCTTGTTACTCTTCACTCATGCGACATCACTCTGAAATGATCGCAAACAAACATGCATTTAATAACAAGTCACTTCATATCTGAAAACATGGATTCCCATGCCATACTTGCTACAAATGACAACTTTTAAATCTTTAACGAAGAATATTCCCCTTTTCTGCCATTGTCAGCCGTATCTTAAAATCCGTGCCACCACCTCGTGAAAAGTCATATGATTTTCAAGAAATCAAATATTGAACTTTGAACCTTGAAAAACAACAATGACACAAAAACATATACATGACCAATATTAAACTTTGAACCTTGAACCAGAAAGGTTCAAGTTCAAGGTTCAACCAATGCTAAACACCGACAAATACTAAAGAATATTTATAAAGCTGTGTGGTAAAATAAACTTTAACATGACGCTTGTTGAAATTTGAACCTTGAACCAGAAAGGTTCAAGGTTCAAGTTCAACACAGTGAAACTTAAAGAAAACAGTGAAGACTGAATTGCATAGAAAATTCAAGGCACACAATCTGACCAAATGACCAGTTAGGGACATGACTCAATAAGGCGGTATTAAAATGGAAATTTATATGTACTACCAACAAGAAGTAGATAGAAATATATCATCTTGTTTCTTGCTTGCCCATGACACCAACTTCTTCCCCAAAAAGAAAGCTCCACTGGTATTGCTCTTTCGGTCATCTACATCACCTGCACAATCAACATCAATAAAGGCACATAGCATAAAATCATCATTCTTGAGATAACACATCCCATAGTCAGTAGTTCCCTTCAAGTATTCGAAAATTATTTTAAGAGCAGTAACATGAGTCTCTTTAGGATCAGCTTGAAATCTGGCACAAAGACACACAACATGCATAATATCCAATCTAGTCTGAGTCAGGTACAACTGTCCACCAACCATAGATCTATACAAGGTCTGATTCATCATTCTTAGATAACTTGCATCCAGTCACCATAGGAGTTCCAATATGTTTAGAATCAACTAACACAATTTTCTTCACATATTTAGATTGAAAAATAAAAATGCCTTTACTGGTCTGAGTAATCTGCAATCCTAAGAATAATTCCATCTCACCTATCATAGACATCTCAAATTCCTTTTGTATATCATCAACAAACTTCATACGCAAATCATCATCTCCTCCAAAAATTCTTCAATAATCAAAATACTATCATTCTCAACCTTAAAGTATAAGTTATTGTTAGCAGTACCTTTACAAAATCCCAACTTCATCGAATACTTATCTAATCTTGCATACCAGGCTCTAGGGGCTTGCTTCAGTCCATACAATGCTTTCTTCAATATGCATACCATATCTCCTTCATCGATAAAGAAAATCCTTTTGGTTTCTCAATTTATACTTTCTCCTCAAGATCACCATTCAAAAAGGTTGACTTGACATCCATCTGATAAACTTTTAAATTCTTGTAAGTAGCATAAGCTAGCAATAATCTAACAACTTCAATTCTAGCTACAGGAGAAAAAGTTTCTTCATATTCAATACCTTCCATTTGAGAGAATCCCTTACATACCAATCTTGCTTTCTTTCTTAACACTTCACAGGCTTCATTCAGTTTATTTTGGAACACCCATTTAGTGCCAATCACATTTTTATCTTTAGGTCTCGAAACAAGCTCCCAAGTGTTATTCTTTTCAATCTGATTCAATTCCTCCTCCATATGTTTTATCCAATGATCATCCTTACATGCTTCAGCAACATCTTTAGGCTCAATCTTAGAAAATAGACCTATATCTTCAACAACAAGTCTTCTCCTAGTCATCACACCCTTATTCTTATCACCAATAATCTAATTCTCAGAGTGATTCAATTTTACATACCTCGGAGTCTTTAGATTATTCTGATTCTCAGGCTCTTAAAGTCCTTCACCAACAACAACAATATCCGGATTAATTATCTCTACCAAATTAATTTGCTTCAGGATCTTAGACTGTGCAGGCTTAGAGACAATATGTTGTTCATCAATATCATATCCGCATGCTCTGATCTGCTTACCAAAACATTCATCAACTTTTGCATTTTCACTTTCTACTATCTTTTTCAACCTCTTATTGTAACACTAGTAGGCCTTGCTCTTAGTAGAATATCCCAAGAAAATTCCTTCATGACATCTTGCATCAAAATTTCCTATATTCTCATCTCTTTTGATATAACATTTGCTTCCAAAAACTCTGAAATATCTAACTGTAGGAACATGACCAAACCATAGCTCATAAGGAGTCTTACCAGAATCACCTTTTATATGCATTTGGTTGAATGTGTAAACAAAAGTGCAAACAACTTCCTTCCAAAAGGTTTTTGCAACATTTCCTTCAATCGACATCGTTCTAGCAGCATCCAAGATTGTTCTATTCTTTCTAGGAGCAGATAACTATCTTCTAATTCCATTCCTCTCATAGAATATGTCAAACTCACCGGATGTGAATTCTCCTCTTCTGTCAAATCTCAGATACTTCACCTTCAATCCTGTCTCAGTCTCCACCTTTGCTTTGAATATCTTGAATTTCTCCAATGCTTCTGATTTCTCCCTTAGAAAAATCACCCACATCATTCTAGAGTAATCATGAATCAACAATAAGAAATACATGTCACCCTGCATGCTTCTCACTCTAGTAGGATCACACAAGTCATTATTTACAAGATCTAACATTCCATTAGATATATACAATTTTCTTTCAAGTGATGTACTTGTTTTCTTCCCCAACTGACATTCTTTACATACCAGATTAGAGGGCTTCACAATCTTAGGAATTTTTTTGACAGCTTGAGTAGAACTTATACTTACCATACAATCAAAGTTAACATGACACATCCTCCTATGCCACAACCAACTTTCACCTATCTGAGAAAACAAACAACATTTCTCACTGGCATTCAAATGAAATATATTACCTTTAGTTTTAGTCAGGTTGTTACAATCTCTACACCGAAGGAATTCAGAATCTTGCATTTACCATTCTTGAATTGCAAATCATATCCCTTGTCAACCATCTGTCCAACACTCAAAATATTATGCTTTAATCCTTCAACATATAAGACATCATCGGTGTTATTCTTACCATCAAAACATATAGAACCTCTACCATGAATCACACAATCTTTATCATCTCCAAATCTTACTATACCACCATCATACCTTTCCATATTCACAAATTTACTTTTATCACTTGTCATATGATGTGAACAACCTATGTCAATTACCCATTCATCTTTCTCTTCAATCTTAGTAGTCAAATATTTCTCCTTAACAATACAGCTCGTAGGATTCACTGGTACCAGATCATCTTCTTTGATAGCAATAAACACAAACTCATCTTTTGAATTCCCATTGTCTGATTCTTCATCTATCACACCTTCATCAGTAGCATAATATCATCTCTTCTTATTTATGTACTTCTAGTAGCGCTTGTAGGGCTTATCATGCTTATCATGCTTCTCATATCTATCATTCTTATCAAATCTATCATGTCTTTCATGATTATCATACCTAGACATTCTTTCAAGACACATAGAAGAAAAATGTCCTATCTTATTACAAGAGAAACATTTCAAAGGTAACTTTCCATCATAAATAATAGCTCCCTTAGGAAATCTCTGGGCAATAAGTGCTTCAAGCTCATCCAACTCTTTCTCTTGTTCTTCCATCTCTCTCATATCTCTTTCATATATTGAAACCCTGGATGAACTCGCTCCCAAATCATATAGTTACTTCTCGGATACAGAGTCTTTAAATGCAGCCTCAGATTTACCATGTGATTCTCCAAATTCACTCAACTCAAATGCAGCCATCTTACCAACCAACATATCTCTTGTCACACTCTAGATCTCATCAATAGCAACAACTTTATCTTTATAAGAAGAAGGTAAGGATATCAATACCTTAGAAACAATCTCATCTTCCTCAAGAGTTCCACCAGCACATCTAATGTTCATAACAAACTCATTCACTTTAGCCATAAAGGAAGTTATGTTCTCATCTTCTCCCATCTTTAATGTTTTATATTTTCCCTTCAAATTTTGTAATTTAGCAACTTTAACTTGTGCATCTACTTCATACAAGACCTCAATTTTTTTCCATATATCATGTGCAGTCTGAAGTCCCATCACATTAGTCATCTTTGAATGGGTCAAAGCACTTAGCAGCACTTCCTTAGCCCTTATGTTATGTTCAACTTCCTTGATCTCGTCAGCAGTAACCGGTCCATTCAGAGGAACATTGTAAACATTTTTTATATTCTTCCAATAATCTTCACCAAGACACTTCAAATGAACTTCCATTCAATCCTTCCAAACAATATAATTATTTCCATCAAATCAAGGACTCTCATTAAACACATAAGCTTCCATCTCAAATCTCCTCAAGCGGTTAAGCTTCTTTCGAAGGATCTAGCTCTAATACCACTTTTCGGCAACAACAAGAAGGAAAACTGAGAGGGGGGGTGAACCAGTTTTTACCAGATTAATTTAGTTAAGCACAATCTCAGATCTGATCAACTGCATTAAAAAAGAAAGATAACAACAATAACGGAAACACACATAACACCAATATTTTTGACGTGGAAAATCTGGTTAAGGGAAAAACCATGGTGGGAACCTACCCACAATAAAATGATACTCAATAGTATTATGTGTAAATATTACAATGGGGAATGCACATGCATTCAAGCACATTGCCTAGAGATCACTACTCAAATTAAAATGACCCAGAAGGATCCAACCCTCTGGTAAGGTTCACTGCCTTACAAAAAGACTAGGACTACAATCTAGAAAGAATGAATTGCAAAAATAGCATCTGCTAATGACTGATGACAATTCTAGTTAAACAAAAATATTTTCCCTTCACCAACTCTGCTCAACACACCACACCGAAAGATGAATTCACTTGTTCGCACATACACCACTCTCTGATAATGTAGAGTCAACACCTATGACCCCAAATTACAGGAGTATTACACCCATTTATACAAATCATCAACCTTGACTACAAGGTCGGCCAAACCCATAGCACCTAATTACAAAATTACATCACACAATACATAAATCAACCACTAGACCAATACAATGCCATAGACAATATAGTATGGACCTATATCAACTTCTCAAACACGCACCACCACCGAAAATCTCGCCAAGATCAACCACAACATGTTACACCACCAAAATACCACATAACACGAAGAATATCACCAGACCATGAAGATCATCAAGAACTCATACAATAAATAATGCAAACCACCAAGACAAATAGAACATGATTAGGAAACACCAACGTGCATGTTAGAACCATTTGGAATAACTGCACAACACCACTTATGCAAATCTCCATTGTTCAACACACTAACATTCAAGATCACTCAACAACAACACACCAGATAAGAAAGATAGCTTCCAGAGCAACAAATCATGAACCATTTGAAATGAAGATACACACGAGCATCTAAAACATTCTCCCAAATCTACAACACAAGATATGATCATAGCAAAGCTCACCGGATCAAAAACCATACTCTGCTAGCCACTAAACAGAAAGACCAAACCTTAAAAATTATATGATCAAGTAAACTTTCGGATTACTAAAACCAATAAGAAATAAAGTATTCTAGTCTCCCAAAAAGATAAACCAACCAGATCAACTCATTGCAATCACCAGATCACCAAACCAATTCTTTGCAATACCAAAACATAATAATATGTTGACATCAATGACAACAACATATCCTAGTAACAACAATGTGCAATAGTAGGAACTCATGCATGTCTTCACATAGAATTGATCATGGATGTCATCTTGAGTGCTTAAAAATCATAATACTTGACCTCTCCTCTAATTCTCTAATGATGATTGACTACTTGCTCTTGAATGATAAATGTGGAGTGAATTTCCTTGATGAGACATGGTATCAATTAAAAGGATATGGATTTATTTCATACGTATCCTCGTAAAATGTGTTGAAATTACAAAAAAGGTTGACTTCAAATATCATTTCTCACTCAATTATTTTTTTATCGTTGGAGGAATCAAATTTGGGCCCTTTGGCCTGGATTATGGTGCCTAGCACCCCAATCCATGAGGACAAGGGTCCTAGGTGTTGGAATCAGGTATCACTGAGAGGAGGGGCGGGGGGTAAATCAGTGATCTATCGGTTAGCAGATTTTCAAAGCTAACTTTTAACCACCAAAAGCAAATACTTGAAACTGAAATAAAAAAACATAAAACAAACAATCACAAGATCATAACACCAGTATTTTTACATGGAAACCCAAATGGGAAAAACTACGGTGGGATCTGTACCCACAATATTATTCCACTATGGCCAATAACAAAACAATATTACATTATGGGAATGCACAGGCATTCAGGCACACTACCTAGAGCTCACTGCTCAATTACAATAACCCAAAAGGCTACAACCCTTAGGGAAGTCTCACTGACTTACAAAGTTGTTCCAGTGATGAATTACAATGAATGAACTCTGAAATAACATCTACAATGCTTGGATGAGTTTTGGTTATGTACTGAATATACTACCTGGATCACCTTCTCTATTTTTCTTTGTTCTACATCTTAATCAGCTACCAGATCAAGAATGTGCATGTGAAACTATGCCAAAATGAATTCTCAATCACCTTTCTCTCACATACAATCACACCATTCATAAAAAGGATCATCCACACCAAACTTATATATCGGCAACCACAAAATAGGTCATTTGTCATGTCGGCTTAACCGGATCACCAA
This sequence comes from Cryptomeria japonica, assembly GCF_030272615.1. Lineage (NCBI taxonomy): Eukaryota > Viridiplantae > Streptophyta > Pinopsida > Cupressales > Cupressaceae > Cryptomeria > Cryptomeria japonica. Next base: position 758,509,020 of record NC_081411.1, read on the forward strand.
AGATAAATGCGGATCACCAAAACAATAATAAAATGATGTTTCTAAGTCAGCCCAATAATCCCAAACATGATTCAATGCACTGCAATCATCGGAAAGCTTTTGGACCCAAAAATGCTTTGTTCTTCCTAAAATATCAGTTAATAAGCTACTAGTTAACACCCTCTTTTGGATAAGATTAATTACGATCACCGGATTGAATATCTATGAAGAGTTGCCATTAATGACAACCCAAACCAATAATTAGCCACCAGAAACCACCAGATGAGTGTCAATTGTCAACAATCTCCCCCTTTGGCATTGATGGTAACACTCATGAAAAATGACTAAATGTTGAGCATTGTACACCGGTTCAAAAGAATCAAAAGAATTTCTAAGGCTCCCCCTTAGACAAAAATTCCACTCTTCAATATTGTACATTTTTCACCATTCCTCTCCCCCTTTGACAACAATGCCAAAGATAGGGTGTTGTCCAAAATTGAAATATTTACAAATACTTGAAGATGTCAGCATAAATAGTCTTCAAAAATCCTAGGTGAGTATCCCACCCACGCTTCAAGTTATCCAAAACAGTGATGAATGCACTAAATACAATGGCATGAATCTCTAATTCACTTAGGCTAGATGACACAGGTCGTGCCATATCCTTCATAAAATCTACCTTATTTGTCAACATGGTGTCCAACCGAGGGGGAAATCAGTTTCTGTAGTTCACCTACTTTTCTCAAAATTGTGTCCTTGTCTACTCGGAGGCTTAAGATCTGATCATTCAAAGCTATAATCTACCCTTCAACCCTTCTAGTTAGAGTTACATTAGGATCAAAAGATTGAGAAAAACCAGCAAGCTTGCCCTGGCAAATACCTATTTACTTGTCTATATCAATAGTGAACTTAGGAAAAATTAGGCAAGATTTATACAATTTATTGCCTTTTGATAATGTATCAGAAATAATTTGCAGTCTCTTATTTATTCTCTCTATCATCCTCAATCATTCTCTAAGAAGGCATGTATCCTAACATCCTTAAATTTATCCAAAACTTTTTGAGTAGCAGTCTTCTCCAAAGAATCAAAAATTATATATATACTATTAATTAATTGCAACAATTTACTGGAGGGGCTAGTATTAGAATTTAATTGTACATTTGGAGCCATCTTCTGCAAAACATCTACCGACATCAAAATTAGCTTCGTGCCCTTAGATTTAGACTTCACCAAATCCTGGCTAGCCTGAGCTTGAACAAAAGCTGCGAGAATAAGCTTCTTCGCAAGAGACATCTTCCCAAGGTTCAATGGACTGTCAAGATTGATAGGGATCTAAGGTGGGGTCCTTGTAACCGGAGGAGTGACAATTGCTAGATTAGCTACACCTTTTCCTTTTTCAGACTCTCTAACCTTTTTTTGTGCAGTCTCAACATCCTTCTTCTCTTCTCCGTCCGCTTTATCTTTTGCATCGGTGTTGCCACTTGGTGTAGTATCAGCCTATTGAATCTCAAGGATTGCAGAGTTGTCCACCATCAGAGGAATATCACCTATCTCAGCATCAAGTGTAGTGTTACCCTAGTCTTCTAGATGATCCTTAGTCTGAGTTTGATCCTTAGTCTGAGTTTCATCCTCTGACCATCGAAAACACCTTGCTTCTCTTTCGGCTAAGATGACTTAAATGCATCTTTGTACAAGGGATCATTTTGAATGATTTTCCTCCATATATCATCTGTCTCTTTCCTAACCTCTTCCATGTTTCTAATCATTATTCTATTAAATTTGTTCTTGCTTCAGAATTCCTTCTTGTTTGCCTCCCCAATCAACCTCTTGACTCCATAATGAGTAATACAGGTGCAAACATTTATTAGCTCTCTCTCCTTCATTTCCTTGTCAATCTTACCTGTTGTCATTCTCCTTGCATATATAAGGTTGTACAAATACTTAGGAATGGTCTTCTGCAACTCAATTAATTTCTTGCTAAAATTGTGCATGTATAATACACTAGCTTCTTCAACTTTTCTCTGATCAACTTCATTCAATTTCTCATAACAGACTCTAAGATTCTTCAAATTTCCATCCACAATTATTTCATCAATTAACTATTCTACTGTCAATGAGGGAATAGATTCAAATTTACCTTGCTCAGGTTGAGTTTCAAATTTTTTTTCTCTCTTAGGCCTCCTGGAAGGAACATGATCTGATTTTTCCCTCTTGCTCTGTTGGGCTCCAGGGAACTGTGGCTTCCTCGCCACTCTAACAAATTCTCCTTTCTTCTTCGCCTTTCTTTCTTCCTTCTCAAACTTAGTTTTAGAAGCTACCAGAGATACTGAAACATAGGTCCTTTTAGGCTTCTCCTTCTTCTTCAACACACATTTCTTGGATGGGCTAGGTCCTGCAGATTGTGCCACCAAAGCAGGAGCAGACTTGGTCTCCTTAGGTTTAACCTTGGAGGGAACCGAATCAACCTTAGGTTTCTTGGTTTCTTCTTTGGCCTCTTTCTGTGCATGACTTTCTCTTTCTTTCTTCACCTCCTTCCAGGTGAAACCCATCTGAACTTCCACCTCCTCAGCCATCTTTGTAACCTTCCTTTTTCAGGCAGGTGTAGTGAATTACATGTGTAAACTAAGGTCCTTCTCCTTGAATGTACCAAATCTCCCTTCCTTAGGGTCCACCAGTTGACTCAAAAGGTATTGGACATATGCCTCAAGAGTAATGGAGTCAACTTCATACCCCATGAGCATGATCCACACTATTCTAGGTTCCATAGCTTCCATCAGACATTGATCTTTGTCAACCATGAAGCATATGGTTTGCTTATACTTTTCAACTATTTCCTTAGGGATTCTCTCTCTGCTTTTCATTGCTGCTTGGAAAGATTTAAAGTATCCCCAAAGAGAAGATATCCTCATTGTTTCATCTCCAACTCCCCATAATCCCTCTTTGATTTGTATGGCCACCAGTCTATCATAGGCCCATTGGACCTTTCTTTTCACACTGGGTATCTCATTCAAGAACTATAAAGCCAAGCAAATAAGAAGTGTCCCATATTTGAAAGTGTGTTTTTTTATCTTACTTGATCTTCTTCAAATTGATCAATAACTCATTCAGGAGGGTTGTGCATAGGTCATACCTTTTGTCTTCTTTCAGAATCCGATATGCATAGTAAATGGCAGTACCAAAGAAAGAGTTGTACCTGCTTGATGAGTAAACCTTGTAACCGACCACCATCAATGCAGATTTCACATCATTCTCCAAAATATCATTTATAGTCATTGATCTGCTATCAAATTTGGAGCCAGTGGTGGCTATCACCGTGTCATTTGACACTTTTCTCAAGCTTGTTAACTTCATCAGCTTTTCCATGGTATTTCATGATCTGATCTTCTTTCTCCTTCAGCTTGTCCATCAATTATTTCCTCTTGTCTCTTGAAGTGTTCACTTGAGACTTCAAGTCATTAATGAAATCATTAGTTGCATTTAGGTTTTTCTTCAAGGACCTTCCTCAAGCAGTTAAGCTTCCTCAGAGGAACTAGGCTCCGATACCAATTGTTGAAATCATGGATCACTAAAAGGGGCGGGGGGGGTGAATCAGTGATCTATCGGTTAGCAGATTTTCAAACTTAACTTTCAACCACCGGAAGCAAATACTTGAAACTGAAATGTAGAAACATAAAACAAACAACCACAAAATCATAACACCAGTATTTTTACGTGGAAACCCAAATAGGAAAAACCACAATGGTATTTGAACCCACAATATTATTCCACTATGGCCAATAAAAAAAAATATTACAAAATGGGAACACACAAGCATTCAGGCACACTACCTAGAGTTCACTGCTCAATTACAATAACCCGGAAGGCTACAACCCTCAAGGAAGTCTCATTGACTTACAAAGTTGTTAAGATGATGAATTACAATGAATGAACTTTGAAATAGAATCTCCAATGCCTAGATGAGTTTTGGTTAATTACTGAATACATTGATTGGATCACCTTCTCTGTTCTGCTCTGTTCTACGTCTCAATCAGCTACCGGATCAAGAATGTGCATGTGAAACTACATGAAAATGAATTCTCGATCACCTCTCTCTCACATAAAATCACACCATTCATAAAAAACATCATCCACACCAAACTTATATACTGACAACCACAAAATAGGTCATTTGTCATGTCAGCCTGCTAGTGTAACGTGTAGTCACATGTCGGCTTGACCGGATCACCAAAGATAGATGTGGATCACCAAAACAATAATAATGATGTTTCTAAGTCAGCCCAATCATCCCAAACATGATTCAATGCACCACAATAATTGAAAAACTTTTGGACCCAAAAATGCTCTATTCTTCTTGAAATACCGGTTAATAAGCTACCGGTTAACACCCACTTCCAGATAAGAAGAATTACAATCACTGAATCAAATCTCTATGAAGAGTAGTCATCAATGACAACCCTAAACCAATAATCAGCCACCGGAAACCACCGAAAACCATTGAATGAGTGTTAATTGCCAACACTAGGCACCCTAGTCCAAAAGAACAAAAGCGCTAGGCACAGTAGTCAAGTCCATCTCAGCTAAAACAAGGTCCAAGAGTCAAAGTAGAGAACAAAGATCACATAATTGACACCAATGTGAGAAAAATTGGGCAAAATCAAAGGATAAAAGGTAGAAACACAAAAGTGAGGCCCAAGTGAATATGAAACTGTATTGAGGATATAATTTATTATACTACAAATATACCATGGGAAAACCCTCATGAGGTAAAAACCCAACCTCCAAAAGCATCCATACTCCATCATATTATTCAGCCATAAAGCAATACAAAGCACTTACAAAGTTACAATGAACACTCTTGAAACAACAAGCCCTCAAATGCATTTTTTGTCATTATTTCTTGGCAACTAGACATGTAAGAAGTCACTTTATAGCATATGTCACATATATCATACACTACTTCTTGATCTTGCTTTCTCTAACCCAATTAAGGTTTCACTACTTATATGTACTCTTATTTATTTTGACAACATGGGAGGTGAATTTTATAAATGAACTTAATCTTCTCATAGTTCTCTTTAGGTTCTGGAATGTGTTGGTTGATAATATATCATTAGTAATTAACTTTAGTTCTCTTTGAGTTGTTTTCTTCCTCAACTTAGGAATTTCTCTCATCTATCATATCCAAAGTTTCCTTGGAAAAATCTAAATTTTTGGTGACTTCTTTTATTCTATTGTTAAATATTATCTCATCTTCATCAACAATTAACAAATTTTTTGCTTCCTCTCTTATTTACTTCCTATTCTTCCCCATAGAAACCAAATCTATAGTATCCCTACAAATAAGTTCAAACTTCTCTAAGTTCATTGTTGCCTTGTGTTAGAATATTCAATCTTTACATGGCTTATGTTTATTTGTATTTAGTTTAAGATATTCTTTTGGAATCCCTACATGTAATTTGTTGTCTAGTACATGTGTGAGGACAAGTCATTTCTTTTATTTTCCTTTATTAAGGAATATTAGATTTTCTCCTTAAGAGGATGTGGACACATGGCACACACATTTTATGAATGGTGGCATTCATAGATTTGGGAGTTACTTTGTAACTCTTCTCCTCATCTCTATTTAAGAGATGTCTCCTCTTTCATTTCTTCTGAACGACATTATTGTAAAGAGTCTCTCTCTCTCTCTCTCTCTCTCTCTCTCTCTCTCTCTCTCTCTCTCTCTCTCTCTCTCACACACACACACACACACACATTTTAGGCATTGCCTCATTCATAATAACACAAGGAATTTTTCTTTTCTTTTACCCTTTTAAAAGTTCTTGTGCCTCCTTCTTCACATTTGGGTGATTGCTCCAAGGTTTCTGCAATTCTCTTGTTAACATTTACTTCATCAATAAACTTACTTGGATTTTGTTTTTCTTTCCTTGCTCTTGTATTTTCTTTCATGGTATCTGAGCAGGTTCTAATCCTTGTTTCAAGTTGAGATTGATGAAGGTTATCATTCTGTGGAGTTTACCTTCTTGGAGACATTCTTGAGAGGAGAAGAAGTTCTTTCTCTAATATTTTCTATTGTGCAGGTCTTTTGCTTTGAATCTGTATTTTTTTTTGTTAACGTGTTTTGGAAGGCGTACTGCCAAAGTTATTTATTTGGTTTAAGTTTTTTTTGTGACTAGTTTGGAAGATTTATCACCAAACTCAGACTCCTTAATATATTTGGTCGGCTTGCTGCCAAACCCATATTATCTATCTTGTTTTGGAAGGCAAGCTGCCAAGACATTCTCTAATTTGATTGCAAGTTTGTAGAATTTTGTTAAAAATAAGTTTCCTGTAGTTCTCTAGTTTTACGTATTGCAGTTTTTTGTTCCAAAAGTTTAACATTATATCATATTCTAGTTGTATTGTTATCTCTGCAGATTTATCTTTGTGTTCTATCTCTTCAATCTTTGCACATCATTTGACCTGTCTTTATCGCCATCTTATGCCTACCTCATTGCCTCAATTTTTTTTTTTTAGCTTTCCTTTACTATTTCAAACATATTCTGTAGCATTGTTTTTTTTTCTGCAATAGTTAGTATATCTTTTATCTTTTTTGTTACTCCTGTGTGCAAGCATAAGTTGAAGTTTGCGCACCTCTGCCAGTTTGCATCATCCTCATCTAACACCTTTGTATCTGTTCTTTTCCAGCTATATTTCTAACCCCTTTTGTCATTACTCCTACCTTTGCATTTTGTTTCTGTTCTGTTTTATCTACCTAAAAATTGCCACCCCGACATTAAGTTTCTAATTAATTTCTTGACATCATATTCATCTCTACAATTTTTCTACCTTTATACTTATTGCCTCCACCATATTTCATTCATTACGATTCATGTGATTCTACGTATATTAAAAAATCTTCCAAACTTTATATAGTTTTTTCATACATATAACAAAGTTTCAAAAAGTTCATTATCTCACACATATAAAACAAAAGTCAACTTTCCTTAAAGTAAAAATTTATTAAGCTTTCTAAAAACAAATTCTAAAAAAATGGTTTATGAAAGTTTTGAAAATTTATAAAGTTTTAATATTTATAACAAATTTAAAAAGTTTATAATTTTTTTTAATAAAGTAGAGTTTTTTTAATAAAGATTCAAAGTTTTTTTTTTAATATAAACTTTGTTTTATTAAAATTTAAGTTCTTTTTAAAAAAGTTGCTATTACATTTTGAAAATAACATTTTTTGATAAATAGTTTCTTTTTAAATTTGGTTCAATTTTAATCAAGGAGGTTAATTTTCTTTTTTAATAAAAGGGATATTTATTTATTTATTTATTTTTCAATACTAATCATAATTTGTTCATTATTTTGTAATCATGTCTACATTAATTCCTGAAATTAAATTAAATAGTAGTAATTATCATTCATGGAAAACACATATTTCTTTTACTTTTTCGTTTCAAGCATCTTTTGGATGTTGCTACTGATAAAAGTTTAGAGCCCGCTACAACTGCTCTTCAAGCCGACTAAGACAGTTGGAAGACTCAAAATGAGGAAGCACAATTTGATTGGAATTTCCATGGTTCGTGATTTGTATGTTCTAATTGGAAATTGTACAAAAGCGTATGAAGCTTGGGAAATTTTAAAAACAACTTATGATAGCTCAAATGAATCTCGAAAAATTCAGCTTCAAGATCAACTTGAAGATCTCAGGTATACGGATTTTAAAACCATGGATGAATTATTATTAAAGTTTGATCCTACTAATGGTCAATTAACTAGTTTAGGAGTTACACTAGCTGATATACGTTTAATTCATCCTATTCTTAAAAAATGTCTTCCTCGTCAATTTCAGCAATTTAATACTAATATTCATGCTCAGCTTACAATTCTTAGTTTATATACTCAATTAACTTATGATATTTTTCATAATTTATTACATCAAGAGGAAGCTAAATTAATTCAATTTGGTACTCTTAAAAGTAGTGAACCTTCTTTTATGTCTAAAAATTAAAATCATAATAATCATTTTAAATCCAATAATAATAATAATCATAATTATTAATATTCTAATAATAAATTTCATTCTAAATCCTATAACAACAATTCTAATAATAATCAAAAGAATAATTATTCTAAGAGACCCCATTGTACATATTGTGGTAAGGATGGTCATGTGACTAATAACTGTTTTAGGAAGCAAAATGGTAAGAAGCCAATGAACCAAAATAATCAACAACATAAACCTCATTATAATAAAGGTAATAATAATGGTAATTCATCTTGTCATGCATTTACATGTACTTATAATGTTTCTCAACCACTTGAGTGGATTATTGATTCTGGTGCATCTTAGCATGTTACTTCTGATAAAGAATATTTTGAATCTTTGCATCCTGATACTTCCAATATTCCTATTCAATTAGCTAATAATCATAGTTGAAAAGTTGAAGCTATCGGTGATGTGAATGTCCCTAATGGGAAATTACATGATGTTCTTTATGTTCCTGAATTAAAATCAAATTTGCTTTCAGCTCCTAAACTTTGTCAAGATTATAAGATTAACTTTTATAGGGGCATGCATTATATCATTGATCCAAAACCTAATCATGTTATTGATACTAAAATGGATACTGATAACTTATTCAAGTTCTATGAATTTTCTCCTACAATGTATTCCTTTCTTACTATTGTTGATTTTACTAAATGGAATGAAAGACTTGGCCATCTCAATTCTGATTATATTTCATTGATGCAAAAAGAAAATATGGTTGATGGATTGCCTACTATTTTGCATTCTCAAATTGTTTGCAATGGTTGCATGAGTGGTAAGATGTATAGGGAACCCTTTCCTAATGGTCAATCTTGGAGGGCATATACTAAATTGCATCTATTTCATAGTGATCTCATGGGTCCCATGGAAAAATCCCTCCATCCAAGGTTCAAGGTATGCTCTTACCTTTGTTGATGATTTTTCAAGGAGAACATGGATATATTTCCTTCATAGTAAGGATCAAGTGCTTGATGTGTTTACTAAATTTCATATGTTTGTAGAAAGACAATCTAATTCTAAAATTAATATTCCTCATACTGACAATGGAAGAGAATATGTCAATAATGTATTTGATGCTTATTTGAAATCTTTTGAAATTAAACATGAGCTTACCATTCCTTATACACCACAACAAAATGGTGTGACAGAACAGAAGCATAAGACCATTGTGGAAATGGCAAGATGTTTATTGCATGCAAAAAATATGGATTACAAGTTTTGGGCTGAACCTATGGCTTGTGCAACTTATTTAATTAATAGAACACCTGCCAAAGCCTTAAAGGATAAAACTCTTGAAGAAGTTTGGTCTGGTAGAAAGCTCAATTTGCATTTTTTAAGAATTTGTGGTTCCACGGCTTATGTTCACAAACCTAAGGAGAAAAGACAAAAATTAGATGGTAAATCTTCTCCTTTTATTTTTGTTGGTTATGATGAAAATACTAAAGGTTATAGAGTTTACAGTCCTATTACTAACAAGGTAAAAGTTGCAAGAGATGTTTGTATTGCAAAAAAAGGCATTCATGATTTTTCTAAAGTGGAGGATGATGAACTTTCTCAAAGAAAAGTTGTGCTTGTGGAGGACCAAGCTCCTTCTCTTAACCCTACTCCTAATGCATCTCTTTCTATTCCTTCTAGTGATAGTGATGATGATAATTGTCATGCTCTGTGAATTGTACCTGTACCTGCAACCACAATGCACACAATAAATCATTATAAGCAATGGTTAGTAAATTGAAACAATGAAAGACAAACCATAGCTAATCGACTTATTGCCTCCTAGTAAATGCGAGTATGAATTTTGCTCTCAGATCTTAGTATGCAAATTCCAGTGACTTGACTACACTTAAATGGAGGATTTGAATGCTAAAAATGCATGATCTAGCAAGAATAGCATGATTAAGCTATATGAATTCATGATTGGTCTAGAAAATGAACTAGAATGAAGATGCAATTAAACTAAAATGAGCATGAAAACATTGCTAAGAAATGATAAACTAGAAGCTAGATGCCTATAGTAACAATGCTTAAGCTACGAATGAGATGGGATCCATATTACTCAAAATGAGGTCTATTTATAGGATTTTCCAAGGTTAGGGGTGAGTTGGCATGGATCAACAGTCAAGATTGATCTGAAGATATCAATGGTTAAATTGGAGGAGGTTGGCAAAGGGAGTTGGATTAAAGGGAACGTCTATCATCTCTATGGTGACAAGTGTCAAGAGGCTTGTAGAAGAGGTAGGATGAAAGGGAACACTTAGTGACAAGTGTCACAAAGGTTCTAGACGATGTTGGATGAAAGGGGACATGGTGGTAGGTAGAATGAGTTAGGTTTAGGAATGGTTAGGTTTAGGAGTGGTAGAAGTTAGGAGAATTTGAATTTAAAAATTCAAATATTAGGAAAATGACTAATTAATCTCAACAACTCATAAATGATTTGTTTTAATTTATTAGGAGATTTAGAAGAAAAGAATTTGCATGGGGAAAATTAATTAATTTGAATTAATTAATTAAAGGAGTGAAATGAACCTATTTAATAAATCCTTAGATTTATTAATAAGTAGATGAATGAGAGATTTAATCAAATTGCTTAGTGAATTCAATTAAATTGGGTAGGAGAGATTAATTAAATAATTGCTTATTTAATTAATTATCTTCAGACCATTTTTAGGTGTATACATTTTGCCCCTCTTTGAAGCAAGGTGTGATGACGCGTTGATTCAAAGAATAATCTCATTTTGATGATGATATTGATTTGATAGGATGCCCCAGCTCTTGATTGCTAAGTTCTGGTATAATGATGCCCCCTCGGGAGATCAATTGAGATAATTGATCTTTGGAGTTTTTGCGAGATTGATATCCTGATAGATTTGATTTGATTTCTGCAATTGTTGTTTGATGAAAGTGTGAGTTCTTTGATTAGCTTGATTGCCTAGATCGGTAAGATTAAACAATATTGATTGATTTGATTTAGTCTGGTTTCAAGAAGGATTTATCCTGTATAAGACAATGATGATCAAAGCGTCTAATTTTAGGAAGGATTCATCTTGTATAAGATATGATCAGAACGTCTAGTTTCAAGAAGGATACATCCTGTATAAGACATGAATCAGAATCAGATCGTCTGGTTTTAGGAAGGATTCATCCTGTATAAGACGTGATAGAATTGATTAGGTTTGTTTGATTGATTTGATTTGATAAGATTGATTAGATAAAGAACTGACAGTTTGTTGATATCAGTTGCAGAAATTTTTAGATATGCTGATGTTGATTCTGTTGAGGAAGATAGCATAAGATTTTTGCTGAGTTGACAATATCTGGAGAAATATGAATCATCATTCTGATTATGTATACACTTTTGATGATACTTTGATGTTTCCTATGATAGATTTAACCTTGGATAACAGGAGCTTGTAGGATCCATGCAAGAATGAAATGCAAGCTAAAATGCAAATGAAATGCAATGGAATGCAAAGCTATGACCGGACCAGTCACTGGATTATTTTGCATTTTTTCATCATTGAGATTTTGAAATGTGGGAAGTGAGTGCAAACATCGATGGTATAATTAAACCATGATGACCTGAGCACTATTTTCCTGGATTTTGATATAGCAAGTTAACACAAGCATCTAGGTATAATTGAAACGAGATGACCTGAGTGTTGTTTGCGTAAAATAGGTAGTATTAATCATTTCAATATGCAAATCGGAAATGTCTTCAATGATATTCTGATGATCATGTCCTGAGACAAATTTGCACATATTAATGATTAATTTTCAGACAACAGACAAGAAAAATATCATGTTTCTTCCTTGTTCCTCTAGTCAATGACATCCTGGAGTCACTCAGAAATCATGATAGCGAAATGTGAGGCCTCACCTCGACTCAGTCTGACATTCAGTGGATTTTATATTTAGACTATTATGGATACTTTATTTTGATGCATTTTGAGACTTAGAACTTATATGATTTCAGGATTTGGATAACATTGCTATGATTTGGTGATTTACTTACATGCTTTATGAGATAGAACACTACATGATTTTTAGATAGGATGATATTGCAATGATAGATGTCGTTATTGAATTTGCAGGATTTTACTATGAATATAGAACTATGATGTATGGTTAGTTTATGTGAATTGGGATGAAATTGCTTATGTGAATTTGCTTGATAAAAGATGTATTTAATCTGTGCAGATGAAAATTGTATGCAAGTAATGATGTGTATTGTTATATTATTGAATTATATTATATATGGATATTTGGAAGTACTAATGTGTAAATTGAGATGCATAGGAAATTTACCATGTGACTATGGAAAATTACGGAGAATCAAACCTAGACTTATGTATGTTCGTGAGCCAGGGGTTGTCTATTTGGAGAGACAACACCCCGTTTGTGTTGTATTTTATTCGTAACAGTATATGCTGCATGAGTGTTTAGTGTTATTTAAATTTAATGTGTAAAAACCACAAGAGACAACTTCATGTTTTATTTTGAAGAAGTGTTTTATTTGTGTCACTTGACACATGCGTGGATTTAAAATTTAAACGTTTTATTTTGTCTCTTGGTGGGAAAATGTTTAATTATAGTTTTTTTCTTAAATAAAATAATGTGTTGTCATAAATACTTTGGGAATATAATCTTTGGAGTGGTCAACATATGTTTGACCCGAAAATAAACTTCAAAGGGGTTTAAAATGAGTTAAATGAACACCTAGGGGTAGTTTAATAGGGTTTCCTAAAGCCCATAAGGTATACCTAGGGGTTAGGGGTAATTTTAGGCAAGTTTCTACTTTTAAATGATCTTTTTGATGCTTTAAAAATTGTTTTTTTTGAGTTGTGCGAAAATTGAAAATTAGAAGTTAAATCTAATTTAGATTTTTCCTATTCGAATGAGAGTCTTTTTGCATTTTGCTTTTCCTTCCTTTTTGGTTTTTAGAAACTTGTGAGAACTCAGAGAATGAGCTTCTTAAGCAAGATTTTGAGATTTTGAGGGTAATCACCCACTCTCCATTTTTGGAGACAAGAGAAATTTTGAAAAGAAAATAATAGTTTGGAATAGAAAAATTGACTAAGGGTAGAAGAAAGAGGATTCATGGATTGGGCAGCTCTTCCTCAAATTCAAAACTACCATTGGGTAGATTAAGGTTGGTTTGATCATTCTTTAAAATGGTTATTTTCTTGCATGTGTCTGAGTGTCTGATTTGGTGAAAGAAATCTGTGTTTTTTTTGCGTATGTCTTGTTTTAGAATTTCATTTGAAAATCCTTCATTATGCTTGTTGTGTTTTGGGAGTTTTCTCAAGACCTCTTACTCTTGGGAGAGAAGAGGATCTTGTGGGTGGTAGCAGTGACAACCCTCGAGTGAGAGACTCTCGTTTGAGAGCGATCACAAGGGATCTTTGTGTGACCCTTGCTGCATGGCCTGTTTGTACAATGGGGCTCATAAGGAGGGATATAAGGCTAGAATGCCTTTGGGGGGCATAAGGAATAAGGGGTTGAGATTCTTGATATGTTTATTGTGCCATGAGGTGGCTACGTGTTTTTCCATACTTGCAGTTCTCCTCAGGGTATTGGTCCACTACCACCCTTTGAAAAGATCATCACCAAAGTGTGGTGTTGTGAAGCCAAGTTGGGAGTGTGTCTGAAAATCTGTATGTATTTTGCCTTCTATGTGTTTCCCTATTTGTTACCCATCTAGGAATTGGTTCTCCGAGCTCGGGGGTGGCTACCAGTTAGCCTAGGCTGGGAGGTGAGCACTCTGTGGTCATATTGTGTTTTATTGTGCAGGAAAGTCAGGAGAAGAGAATAGGAATAGTGATAAGATGCAGAAGATTATGGTTGAAGATACTTAAATCCATTTGCAGATATTTGTTTAAATTTGTTAGTAGAAATATACCTCATTCGATGAATGAGAGGCAAGTTGTAATTTCGAAATAGGACATGAGATTTAGCAATATAGTAAAATAAAGAAACACCTTGTAAAGTAGCAAAATATTGAAAAAGTTGTAAAAAAACCAGTTTTGCTTCTATTTTCTATTTTAAAAAAAAGATTGCTTGATTTGCATGCAAAAGTTGTTTTAATTGAAATATGGAAAAATCAGCTTTTAAATTAATCATATCTTCATTCTATTTGCAAAAAAAGAAATAGGAATAATATTTATTGTTAATATTTAAATGATTGTATGCATGTTGTTTTAAGGCATATATTACAGTATAAATTTCCTATTGTGAGATTTTTGTGTTTTTGGATCCTCAAAAATGTTAGTTGCAAAAAGAAATTACTCAATTTATTTTTAGGAATAAAATCTTAAACATCCCTCTCTACTAATTCCTTAACTTGAGTTGTTAAACTGTAGATTGTTAAATTGCTATTAAATTCATTGATATCAATGTTTATTTTAATTCAGGAAATAAATCTACATCTACTTACTTTGTTGTGATTTTATTTTACATTTATTTGCTTCAAATTTTAGCAGAGAAAAAATCAATTTATACCTTTGATATTAAACAGATTAAAATAAAATCAGAATGTTGATATTTATGCATTATTTATCTTTGTATTAGATAAATTAAAGAAAGAAAAAAAGAAACATTATATAACTTATTTCAGTACTTTTATTTATTTATTTGTAATAACCAACATATATATATATATAAACATATATATATATATATATATATATATAATATTCTCTTTTAATTTAAAACAAAAAAAAAACTTGCTTGCGGTGGGTATCGGCCGGGCCGAGCACACTGTGAAACGCACAGTGGCCGGCGGCCGAGCACACTGTGCATGGCACAGTGGCCGGCGGGCCGAGCGTACTGTGTCTTGCACAGTGGTGTCTCTGGCGGCGCCGACCTCCTCTCGTCGCCATTTCCTCCTGCGTGTGCCCAAATCCGACCACCGCCATGGCCGCCCTGTGGGGTAATGCGGTTAGTTTTAAAAAAATATATAATAAAATTTTAAGAAGAGAAAACCCTAGCTCGGTTAGAGCTAGGGTAAAAGGAAAGGTAAATAAGTTTAGATTTAAATAGAAAAAAGAAATCCCTAATTAGGGTTGGGGAACAAAATTGATCTTGATGTTGGAAAAATATTTTAAAGGAATAATATATATATATATATATATATATATATATATATATATATATATATATATATATATATATATATATGTTATATGTTTTGGAGTATGTATTTAAAGGAGTTTGATTATTTAAATACCTTTATATGATTTACTAATAGGAAAAAAAAAATATGAATATAAATTTAAAAATAAAGCCTAGTCCTATAATTTTTAAATGTATTAAGGGTAATAAATACTTATTTATGCCCTAGTTAATTTAATTGGGCATTAAATTTTAAAATGGAATATAAAAGGAGAAATTTAAACACTTTCCATTTGAAGTTAGAATGGTTAAATTTTAATTGACATTCTAGAGGCGAGTAATAGCTACTCGTAATTAATTTTACCCTTGTGGATTTAATTATCCAAATTAAATGTCACTGAAAACGATTATTATTATTTTCTAAATAAAAATGGATGTTTAGACTATATAGTCTTATTGGAGATTGAATTAATCCCCCTCTCCTATATTTCTTTAACGTGATTGATTTAATAAAATTTAATGGCTACATATCTCGTGGAGATAAAATTAAACCAGTTAGATTTCCGCAAATTAAATTAATCAATAATCGATGCTTGGTTCGTTTCAGAATTAGCTTGATTATAGATATGGCAATACATTAACGCTTGTCGTGTGAGCGAACTTGTGAATTAATTAGTATTTTAAAAAAAAAAAATCATTCCGTTTTTGCCCTAAATTTTGGGCATGACACGAAAAGCAATATAAAAAAGTTGAACAATCATGTTACAATCAATCATTCAAAAAGATATTATCCACTGAAAAGTGTGTGATGTGCTTAGATTGATTTCGTGATAGCTTGATAGTTGATAGTTTGATCTTGTGTTCCACGTTGGATGTGTCTCAGTTTTCGCTTGATAAGAGTTGTCTAACTATTTGTTCTACTTGTTTGATTAAGCTCAAAATGGTCAAAAGTTTGCCCCCAGCTAGGTGTAGGATTTTGCCCCAAGCCTAGAAACAAATTCGTTATGATATATCCAATGATCCAAACCATGGTAAGAAGCCACCCGAGATGCTTGTGTATGTATAAAGGCTTCATGATGATCAACGCTGATGGAAAATGAATGCATGAACTAATAGACGGAAGAGCTAGCGGACAGATAGCACCTGTTTGCTAGGTTTTCACCATCTGTTTTTATTGCACTTTTTCTAATATTTGATTTATTTTTTTACTTTTTAGGATTTTTCTGCTTTTTTCCCTTTTTTTTATTTTTCTGATTTTTCACTCTTTTTGATTTTTCTGATTTTTCAGACATAGAACTTTTTCAGGTGCATGCTATTGATAGGTTCCTCAAGTTGATCTCCATCCTGTGTTGATAGTTGATATGCTCCTGATCCAAATACTGTTGTGACCACAAATGGACCTAACCAATTTGGTTCAAACTTTCCTTTCTTTTCTCAATCTGCCTAGTTGCGTGGATTTTCCTTTAGCACTAGTTCTCCCACTTGAAAGATTCATGGTTTAACCTTATGATTAAAGCTCTGACACATTCTTTGTTGACATACCTTTAGATGATCAAATGCATTGTGTCTGCATTCATGGATTAGTTCTAACTCTTGTAGTCTAGATACTCTTTGTTCTTCATCTGGGATGAGTCCTTTTAGTGATACACGTAGAGAGGGTATCACTACTTCGATTGGAAATATGGCTTCTAATCCATATACAAGAGAGAAAGGTGTGGCACCTATCGGTGTGTGAATACTGGTGCGGTAGGCCCATAGAGTAGGATTTAGTTGGATATGTTAATCTTTTCCAGCATCGTTCACTGTCTCTTTAAGAATTTTCAGGATGGTTTTGTTAGATGCTTCTACCTGCCCATTTCCCTGTGGATAATATGGTGTGGAGAATCTGTGCTGGATTTTGAACTTCTCATAGAGTTCTTGTACATCTTGATTCTTGAATGGTCGCCCATTATCAGTGATAATGGTCATTGGTATTCCATAGTGACAAATGATATAATTCAAGATAAATGCAATGATTTGTTTTCCTGTGATATTGATGAGAGGTACCACTTCAATCCATTTTGTGAAATATTTTGTAGCTACCAGGATGAATTTGTGTCCATTAGATGAGGAAGGATTTATCTTTCCTACTAAATCAAGTCCCCACTGACAAAAAGGCCAAGATGTTGCCAAAGCATGTAGTTCTTGTGCTGGTGCATGGATAAAATTCCCATGGATTTGACATTGTTTGCATGTTCTTGCTATTTTAAAAGAATCTCATTCCATAGTCGGCCAATAGTAGCCCAAGCGTATGAGTTTCTTTGAAAGGGTAAGACCACTTGAATGAGTGCCACAAATGTCGTTATGGACTTCATGTAAGGCCTTCTCAGATTCTTCTTGTTCAAGACATCGTAAGAGAGTACCATCTAGACCTCGTTTATACAGGGTATCTACGATGAGAGTATAATGGGAAGATTGGCGAATAAAATTTCTCTTTTGGTTCTTGGATAAGTCAGGAGGTAGGGTGTTATCTTTCAGGTATGTGTAAGTTTGGCCATAGTGGGAGGAATTGTATCCAATAAGTTGATAGATGGTTTGGGAATCAAGACAATTATAGGCGGGATGAAACAACTCTTCAACCAGGAATTCATAATGCTCTTGATTTTCCTATGTCTGCAATAGAGAAGCAAGTGTAGCCATGGCATCTGCTGCTTTGTTGTCATTTCTTAAAATCTATTCAAAAGTTATTTCTACAAAGTACTTCTTGATATCATCCACCATCTTTTTGTAAGGCATGAGTTTGTCATCTTTGGTTTGATAGTCGTCATTGATTTGATTAATGACAAGCTGGGAGTCTCTAAAGACTTGAAGTTGTTTAATATTCCATTCTACAGCCATTTTGATACCTGTTACCAATGCTTCATACTCTGCTATATTGTTTGTACATGGAAAGCTTAGTTTGTATGCTTTTGGGATTGTATGCCCTTGTGGTGTGATGAAAAGAATTCCTGCTCCTGATCCATGTTGTGTATATGAACCATCAAAGTATAGTTGCCATGTTTTTGTTGTAACTGTTAAGATATCAGCATCAGGAAATTCAATCTGTAGAGGATGATTATCTTGAAGTGGTGTCTCTGCTAGTTGATCTGCGATGACTTGTCCCTTGATAGATTTTCTGTCAATATATTTGATATCAAACTCACTTAGAATCATGATCCATTTTGCTAGTCGTCCTGTCAATGTGGCTTTGCTGAGCAAATACTTTAGAGGATCGATTTTAGCTATCAACTTGATGGAGTGAGATAGTAGATAGTGTCATAGTTTTTGGGAAGCAAAAACTACTGCCAAGCATGCTTTTTCTGTTGATGAATAGTTGACCTCATATCCCACTAGTGTTCTGTTATTGTAGTAGATGGCTCGTTCTTTTCCTTCATTATCCTCTTGTGCGAGCAAAACTCCCAATGATGCTTCAGTAGTTGATACATATAGTAATAATGGTTTTCCTGAAATTGGTGACATTAGAACAGGTGGTTGCATGAGATATGCCTTGATATTGTTGAATGCTTCTTCATAGTGATGGTCCCACTTGAAATTAACATGTTTGTGCAATAGGTGAGTAAATGGTTGACATTTATCTGCTAATTGAGCCACAAATCTTCTGATTGACTGGAGTCTTCCTTGTAGTGATCTTAGTTGACTGATATTCTTGGGAGATTCCATTTCCATGATTGCTTTTACTTTAGCGGGATCTACTTCGATTCCTCTTGCTGAAACAATGTATCCCAATAGCTTTCCTGAAGTAACACCAAAGGCACATTTCTTAGGGTTTAGCCTTACCTTGTATTGTTCTAACCTGTCAAAGATCTTTTCTAGTATCTCTATATGTTCTTCTCTGTTGTATGATTTAGCTAATATGTCATCCACATAGTCTTCCATGAATGTATGCATCATGTCATGAAATATAGTTGTCATAGCTCTTTGATATGTAGCACCTGCATTCTTTAATCCAAAAGGCATGACGTTCCAGAAAAAAGTACCCCATGGGCATGTAAAAGTTGTCTTTTCTTGATCTTCGGGTGCTATTTTGATCTGATTGTATCTAGAGAAACCATCCATTAGAGAAAACATGGAGTGTCCATCAATTAAATCCATAATGATGTCAATGTTAGGCAAAGGAAAGTCATCCTTTGGGCATGTGTTATTAAGATCTCTGAAGTCTGTGCCTATTCTGATGCTTTTATCTGGTTTTGAAATAGGAACAATGTTAGATACCCATTGAGGATATGCTATAGATCTGATGAATCCGACATCCAGTAATTTCTTTAGTTCTGCTTTGACTAGAAGAGCAATATGCGGATGCATTTTCCTTAACTTTTGTTTGACTGGTTTATCTCTTGGATTAACATTCAAGTGATGCATAATAAGTTCTGGATCTAACCCTGGCATGTCTGCATATGACCAAGCAAAATTGATTTGCCATCGTTTGAAAAATTATATATATTGTTGCATTTCTTCCTCAGATAAAGAAGTTGCTGGATGAAGAATCTTTGGTTGCTCTTTTGTGCCAATGTTAACTGCCTCTGTTGATTCGATCAAAATGGATGATCTTTCTTGATAGTGTTTAGGTAAAGTGTCAAATCTCCCATCTTTCGGTGCCTCAAGGAGGTTTTCACCGTTGGATGCGTTCTTTGTTTTTACTTTTTCTCGATCTAATGTTGCCAATAAATGGTTTTCAGCATTAGACCTGATGTTATTTTCTTTATTTTCATTTTTGCGACTAGGAGATTTGGCACCCACTTGACTGAAAGATGCGTTGCTAAAATTCCTGATGAGAGTTGTTATAGGTTTGATTGCATTAAGATATACAGATATGGCATGATCATTTGGAAAATATATCGATGGTGGTATGTCCTTCATTTTCCCAATCAATAAGCTTAGGGTGGATTAGAGGTAAGGGATCTTCTAGTTGCTATATTTCAAGGGTTTCAAGGGTCATGATGGAGGTATCAAAGTTTTCAATATGTGTGTCGATGTCTAGAATAGTTCTCTCGTTAAAATGTTCTCACGTAAGAAGTTCCTGATTGTCCTCAGTTAAGTCCAAGTTAGCCAAATGTGATTCTAATTCAAGTGAACTATTTCCTGACGTTTGTCCTACATATGTGTGAACTATATTGACTTCTATATCTCCTTCAAAGCATTTTTCTTCAGCTGATTCTTCAGAGTGATAGGAATCCCATTCCCATTCATTAGAGTTTGTATTACTTGCAGCTTGCAATCTACAGATTTGTTCATATAGCATTTCTTCCACTTTTCTAGCTATGATTTTCCTTCTTTCATATTCATTCTCCTCAGGACTGAGATTGAGTTTTGTCAAATTTTCTATGAGCTCTCCTAAAGTAATATTAGCTTGATGTTTGTTTTGATTGAGATTTAAGGCTGCTTGAGAGATGTTTTTAGTTTGTTTTTCTTGCTGATTTGAAGCTTGCTTCTTTTGCCATTTTAGGTTTGTTTGTGCTTGCTGCTTAGCCGATTTTGCTTTATTTTCAATTGCAAGTTGTTCTTGTCTGTTTTTATATTCCTCTTGTTGTGGACTAAAAGATGTGTTTTCTGGTAGATTGACTTGTCCATACCCTAATCCTGTTTTGTCTGTTTTCTGCTAAGTATGAGGCTCAATAGGTTCTAAGATACCTTTTTTTCTTTTTCCTATAGGTCCTATTCCAATGTATCCCATCTTTCGAAGAATGTTGAATCCTTTTCCATATTTTTTTGTAGGAATTTTGACATTGTTGACCTTTTGTTGAACTTCTTCATCTTTGTATAGCCATTGCAGTACATCTTTGTCTTATGTCTCCTCTGATAAGGTTCCAGCACTAATAAATGCTCCATCAAATATTGGAAGATGTTTCACAGTTGATTGTTGGTTAGAGCTTGATGGTTTTTCCAAGGATTTAGGAGAAAGTGGTAATTGTGCTATTGAGTATTCCCCCTCGATCTCTTAACTGCATTTGTTTTTCCATACTTGACAGAATAGAGGCAAATGATTTTTCCTTGGATTGTATGTTTGAAGATGTTTCTTCCCTATTATGAGGAACAATTACTTCCTGAGCCATTTTTAGATTACTACAATATTGGAATGGATTTTCATCTGCAAAGATTGTGATTTCTTGTCCTTTGTAGGGAAATTTTACACATTGATGATAGGTTGATGGGACAGCTTGCAAGTCATGTATCCATGGTCTCCCTAGGAGCACATTATATGATAGGTCCAAGTCTAGAACTTGGCATGCTGTGTCTTTTTGTAGAGGTCCCACTCTGATTGGTAGTATCACAATTCCCTTGGAGGAACGTTCTTCTTCATCATAGGCTTTTATAGTGATCCTTTTCCGGACATCAACTGCATCTTCTGAATATCCCAAGTTATGAACATGACTCAATGAGCAAATATTTAGGCCAGCTCCACCATCTATTAGAACACACTTGACTCACATTTTGTGAATAAGGACTTCAATATGTAAGGGAGGATTGTGAGGGTGTTGTAAGGACATGTCATCTTCGTCAGTGAATGATAAACAATGAGGGGTTGTGAGGTGTCCCACCATGGTTTGGAATTGATCAATATCAAGATCTTTGGATATGGTTGTATCTACTAATGCTCGTTCAAGAATCTCCTTGTGTGCAGGTGAAAGTTTTAAAAGTTCCAAAATTGATATTTGGGCAGGTTTTTTCTGCAATTGTTCCACTAGATTGTATTGTTTTGTTGTAGTGGATGATGTGTTTGTTGTAGGACCCGGCAAAACAACTTTGGCTTTGCTTCTTGTGATAGCCTGAGCATGTTCTTGATTTTGTTTTTCTTTAACTACAATCACGTTCACCACATTGTCATATGTATGCGCATAGTTTACCTTTGCTTTATCCTTACCATTATTTGTTATTGATGACTCACCTTTCTCATACTTTGGAAGCGCAGTTTTAAAGGTGGTATGAGATTCATTCGTTGTATGTCCATCCATAGTTATTACACCATTATCAATTAAGTCTTGTATGACATGTTTTAACTTTTGACAATTATCTGTGAGATGTCCTTTGTTTCGATGGAAATTGCAATACTGATTATTGTTCCACCAAGGTGGTTTGATTTAAGGTTCGTAATTCCTTTCTTCTGGTAAAGTGATCAATTTTTTTGTGAGAAGTGTCTTTAATGCTGATCCCAAGGGTTCACCAATGTTTGTGAATTGTCTTCGAAAGAAAGTTTTGATAGTTGCTCTTTGGTGATTGTTGTTTTGTTGTGCTGCTGCTGAGTGAGTAGATAAATTGAAAGCCGGTTGCTTTGGTTTCACATTGTTGTTATCTACTATTCCATCATTGACAACATTTTGATTTATGTTCAAAAACTTTGGCTTGTCATTGTGATTGTTGTTATTGTTGTTGTTAGGAGGATGGACTCCTTCTTTGTATATTTTCAACTCACCTTTCTTTATCATAGCTTCCTCCATTTTGATTCCATTATCGACCATTTTTCCAAATCTTTGATTTCCTTGCATTTTTAAGTAATAACTCATTTGATCATTTAAGTTGTCAATGAATATATCCATTTTTTCATACTCTGGCAATGTGCGAGGATACCGTGATGCTAGGCGTCTCCATCGTTGTAAGAATGTCATGAAGGGTTCTCCACTTTTTTGTTTAGTGTTACAGAGGTCTAGCATGGTCACTTCATGTTGTATATTGTAGGAATATTGTGAAACAAACTTATCCACCAACTCTGAAAATGATCTTATTCCGGGTGTAAGTTTGGAAAACCACTCCATAGCTAGTCTCGTTAAGCTTTTCAGAAATAGTCTCATTAAGTAGGTATCTTCATGTGCAAACTCCATACTCATGGTACAAAATTCTCTTATATGATTTTGAGGATCAGAGCTTCCATCATATTTTTCATATCTCAGAGTTTCAAAACCTATTGGAAATGGTATCATGTTTAGATTTCTGTCAAAAGGATAAGGACATATTTCTTGAAGTGAATATCATCTAACATTTCCTCTTTGCATCTCTTGGATTTGTGTTTGCATTGCTTGCAGTTGTTGTGTAAGAGTCATGATAGGATTATTGACATGATTTGTTCTTGCATGACCATGATTTTGCATTCTAGGAGGATTGGGATCTCTTCTTGTATCCTCATTGAATTGAACATTATTCAGGATTTCTACTTCATCTCTTCTAGGTATGTCAGTTTCTTCATTGGTCCTGGTGGTATTGGGAATTGATGTGTCATTCATATAGAGACCAAAGATGTCCTCACATTGTTCATTATTATGAGGAGGGTCACTTTTCTTTTGTGTCAATTTATTCATATCAAAATCTTGGGGAAGTGTAGCACCAGATTTGGCTAGCATTAGAAAGTATTTTTCTTTTTCTTCCTCCAATAATCTCTACATAAATTTGTCGAATTGGGGATCTTTCTTGATGTCTCTTATTTTTTGTTCTATTATTTCTCCTTCAACTTGTACTTCATTTTCATGTTCCATGGTTATGTTTGTTTCCAATGTTTCGATTCCGGTCTCTGCGATCTTTCATCTCTGAGCTCTAGTTAGAACGAGCATACACGTATGTTATCTTGTTTAGGATTTGATTGTCCAAAACGTTGTTTTAGGTAAGTGAGCAATTGTCAATTTCAAGGCAATAGAGTGATATGACACTAAAAGAGGATTCAAGTGTTTAAAAGTTTGCAAGTTTTTCGATCTTTTGTTTAGGAGTGCAATGATGATGATTGATAAGAACCAAGTCCAGTAGGAATGTTATATCCTACTATGTGGGATGAGATTATCCTGATCAAATGTTTCAGTTTCGTGATAAATGGATGATTGATCTTGATGAGAAACTATGTTTGAGTGATCAGTTTACCAAAGAGGGTGATAATGCACTTTAAGATGTTTAGATCTTGAACTTGTTGGGGGTAAGCACTTGAAAATCTTGAGGTGTATATTTTCTAGAGTCTGATTTTGACGAGTGATAACTTGACCAAGCAAACCAAGAAGACAATTTAAGTACAGATTGACAGATAATAGGTGTTTATGCTTACTGCAAATTGATCAGGTAGAAATGATAAGTCTGAAATAGGCATGCAGGACACAGCTCTGGACTGACAGATGCAAATTTTCATACAACAGATTATGCAGCATAGGATGACAAGAGATACAAGACAGAACGACAGACTAGTGACTTCATGTGAACAACAGTTTTTTGTACGACATAGAACCTTGACTTCTACGACAGAAGATCAAGCAATATGACAGATACTCCTGACTCATACGATAAAGGATCAAAAAATATGACAGAGACTTCTGACTCGTACGACGGGTATTTGAACAATGATAAAAATTGTTTGCTTGTTTGAGTTTGGATCACTGAATTTTGATGTTTTACCTTGGTTTTCTAGTTTTAAGTGTCTGATTTTTCAATTTTAGGGATGAATACACAGCAAACACATGATGTGATACATGACTCTCAATCAAGCTAAACCCTAAGGAAGTTGGTTGAGAATGAAAACCTTTGCTTGCTGACTTAGGTACACACCCAATAGCTAATCAAAATATGGCCATTAAGTCTCATGCAATGGATTCTCAACATCATATTATCCGACTCCAAACACTAATGGGGGAACGATATGGCAAGTGTCTTGGGAGAGTTACTATCTCTCTTGCACAAAGATTATCACCCTTTCGGAGGTGAATCGGGTAGCTTCTATTTTTATAGTTCTTAGTCAGGAATTCCGTTTGAAATTACCCCTTGAAGTCATGTAAGTGTGATTGAGGCCTATAGCCCAACAAGGTACCGAAACAAGTTGTAGTCACGTAAATGTGATTGAGACCATGAGGCCCTACAAAATGTCCGATATGAGAGATCTCAAAGAGAAAACTCAAATAATCCCATCCTCTGAGACTTTAATCATCAGAGACCTATTTATTATAGTGAGTTGGAATGCTCAGGTCTAGCTGTACTCACTTGGGTTATTCTCATAGGGTGATTACTTTTTCCCACTGTGAGAGGCCCGCTAAAGGCATGCAATATTGAAAGCAAAAAGATGAGTCTAGATTTCTGATCACCTAAGGAAGGTGAGAGCATACTCGCCTATCATCACAAGCACATAAGACATGATAGTTCATTTCTTTAAGCCCAAATTGAAGTGTGCCTAAAAATCTTAAAGAATACACAAAGGTTTTGTTGAATCCTTAGGCAACCTGCAAAATAGATCCATTAGTAGTCATGATTGTGTTTTGAATTTGTCTTTGACAAGCCTATCTTTGACAAGTGTATCTACAAGAAAAGAGTTAGGCTGCAAACATATCATAGACATAACAAGATTAGCATTAGTGACCCAAACTATGAAATTTTCAAAAAAATTATATGAAATTTTAGCCTAACTTCAAATAGGCATAACTTTTTGCTTGGGACTCGAAATTACAAGCCGTTTACCTCGTTGGAAAGGTCTCCTAGAGTTATAGAGTCTCCTACGAAAATTTAGCCTAAAAATGAGTAGAAAGCCTTCAAAAATGCAGATTACCAACGTATAGACAAATTTGAAATTTCTAATTTGCAATTTTTTCAAAAAAAAATCACAGAACCAGAGACTCGTACGAAATGATTTATCAGACAGAACAACAAATGATTAAATTTTGCACAGGGACCAAAATTGACTCATACAACATAAGATTTAACAGCCAGAAATTTGTACAACATAGAATTAGCTTTCGTACGATAGTGAAATTTAACTCGTACGACACAGGAATGAGCTAAAATGAGTAAAGAATTTGCAATCTAAAATCTCATATGAGTCAGGATTATACCTTGTACGAGTTAGGATGAGGTTTCATCCAAGACTGAATGGAAGTTCGTATGAGCCAGAAAGGAAACTCGTACAACAATCTGATTCTGATCTAGCAGAGATGAAGTTTGAGGAAGCTTGGGAGGCTGAAAATGATGATTTCGGTCCCATGGTGGGCACCAAAATGTCGTGCTCTGTGAATTGTACCTATACCTGCAACCACAATGCACACAATAAATCATTATAAGCAATGGTTAGTAAATTGAAACAATGAAAGACAAAACCATAGCTAATCGACTTATTGCCTCCTAGTAAATGCGAGTATGAATTTTGCTCTCAGATCTAAGTATGCAAATTCCAGTGACTTGACTACACTTAAATGGAGGATTTGAATGCTGAAAATGCATGATCTAGCAAGAATAGCATGATTAAGCTATATGAATTCATGATTGATCTAGAAAATGAACTAGAATGAAGATGCAATTAAACTAAAATGAGCATGAAAACATTGCTAAGAAATGATAAACTAGAAGCTAGATGCCTATAGTAACAATGCTTAAGCTACGAATGAGATGGGATCCATATTACTCAAAATGAGGTCTATTTATAGGATTTTTCAAGGCTAGGGGTGAGTTGGCATGGATCAACGATCAAGATTGATCTAAAGATATCAATGGTTAAATTGGAGGAGGTTGGCAAAGGGAGTTGGATTAAAGGGAACATCTGTCATCTCTATGGTGACAAGTGTCAAGAGGCTTGTAGAAGAGGTAGGATGATAGGGAACACTTAGTGACAAGTGTCACAAAGGTTCTAGAAGATGTTGGATGAAAGGGGACATGGTGGTAGGTAGAATGGGTTAGGTTTAGGAATGGTTAGTTTAGGAGTGGTAGAAGCTAGGAGAATTTGAATTTAAAAATTCAAATATTAGGAAAATGACTAATTAATCTCCAAAACTCAGAAATGATTTGTTTTAATTTATTAGGATATTTAGAAGAAATGAATTTGCATTGGGAAAACTAATTAATTTGAATTAATTAATTGAAGGAGTGAAATGAACCTATTTAATAAATCCTTAGATTTATTAATAAGTAGATGAATGAGAGATTTGATCAAATTGCTTCGTGAATTCAATTAAATTGGGTAGGAGAGATTAATTAAATAATTTCTTATTTAATTAATTATCTTCAGACCATTTTTAGGTGTATACAATAATAATAACTCTCCTCCTCATGGCTCTTCTTCTACTGATGAATCGATTACTTCTAAAAGAAGACCTAAATGGTTTAAATCTTTAATTCAAGATAGTGATGAATACTTAGCTAGAATGGACAGACTTCAAGATAGAAGAGTTAATTATTGTAATTATGCTTTAATGTCTACTATTATGAATTCTAATGATCCTAAAACATTTGATCAAGCTAAAAATCAACCACATTGGCAAAAAGCAATGAAGGAAGAATATTATACTTTAATTTCTAACCAAACTTGGGATTGATTTCCCTTGCCTCATGGTAAAAATCTTGTTTCTTGCAAGTGGCTTTATAAAACTAAATTCAATGTTAATAATCAAGTTAGTAAATTTAAAGCTAGATTAGTTGCTAGAGGTTTTTCTCAAATTGAAGGCTTAGATTATACTGAAACTTTTGCTCATGTTGCTAAAATGCCTACAATTAAACTTGTGCTTCATTTAGCTTCTAGAATGAATTGGCCTATTCACCAAATGGATGTTAAAAGCATTTTTCTAAATGGTGATTTACATGAGGAAATTTATATTTCTCAACCTCCTGGTTTTGTTAAGGAAGGTAATGAATATTTAGTTTGCAAGTTAAAGAAATCAATTTATGGTTTGAAGCAATCTCCTAGGGAATGGTATTCTAAGATTAATGCATTCTTTCTTTCTCAAGGTTTCATTAGAAGTAAAAATGATCCAAATTTGTATATTAAACATAGTGAAGATGACATTGTGATTATTATTTTATATGTAGATGATTTAATTCTAACTTCAAGTTCCAATGATTTGATTTCTAAAATTAAATTTCAACTCAATCAAAAATTTCAAATGACTGATTACATTATTTCTTAGGAATGCAAATTTGGCAACCCTCTAAAGGAAATTTCTTATCTCAAAGTAAATATGCTCAAGATCTAATAGATAAGTTTACAATGAATGATGATAACCATGTTTCAATTCCTATTGAATTAGGAACTAAGTTAATGCTTGATATGCAAACTCCACTTGTTTATCCTACTTTGTATAGACAATTAGTTGGAAGTTTGAATTATTTAACTCTTATTAGGCCAGATATAGCTTATAGTGTTGGTTTGGTTTCAAGATTCATGTCTAAACCTCAACAAACACACTTTAAAGTTGCTAAAAGAATTTTAAGATATATTAAAAGAACTATTAATGTAGGTTTGTTTCATGATGCAAATTCTGATTTTACTTTAAAAGGTTTTACTGATTCCGGTCTAGGTGGAGATCCCAAAGATGGGAGATCTACTTTTGGTTATTGTTTTTTTGTTGGTTCGGGAGCAATTTATTGGAATAGTAAAAAGCAACAATCTACCTCTCTTGGGTCCACTAAAGCTGAGTACAAAGAATGCACTAATGCTTCCAAAGAAGCCTTGTGGATTAGAAGACTACTTGAAGACTTGGGTCTACCTCAACACAAACCAACTTCATTGTATTGTACAACCAAAGTGTCATTGCCTTGGCTAAAAATCCAATTTTCCATGCAAGGACAAAACACATTGCTCTCCAACATGACTTTATTAGAGAACAAATTGAAAACAAGCAAGTTTCACTCCTATAATGCAAGGGGGAAGACCAAGTTGTAGATATTTTGACCAAGCCACTTTGTAAAGAGAAGTTCCAATTTCATTGTAACAATCTTGGTTTGCAACCCATTGAAGGGTTTGATGTAAAATCCCCAAGTAAATATTAAGGGGGGGTGTTAGAATATTTAATCTTTACTTGGCTTAGGTTTATTTGTATTTAGTTTAGGATATTCCTTTGGAATCCCTACCTGTAATTTTTCCTCTAGTACATGTGTGAGGACAAGTCATTTCTTTTATTTTCCTTTATTAAGGAATATTAGATTTCCTCCTTAAGAGGATGTGGACACACAACACACACATTTTATGAATGGTGGCATTCATAGGTTTGGGAGTTACTTTGTAACTCCTCTCCTCATCTCTATTTAAGAGATGTCTCCTCCTTCATTTATTCTGAATGACATTATTGTAAAGAGCCTCTCTCTCTCTCTCTCTCTCTCTCTCTCTCTCTCTCTCTCTCTCTCTCTCTCTCTCTCTCTCTCACACACACACACACACACACACACACACACATTTTAGGCATTGCCTCATTCATAATAACACAAGGGGGTTTTCTTTGTTTTTCCCCTTTTAAAAGTTTGTGTGCCTCCTTATTCGGATTTGGGTGATTACTCCAAGGTTTATGCATTTTTGTTGGTAAAATTTACTTCATCAATAAACTTACTTGGATTTTGTTTTTCTTTCCTTGCTCTTGTATTTTATTTCACCTTATATTGTTTCAACTTCCTTATTATTTTAGCTAGATTTTTCTCTATATTCTAATTTATGCCATAGACTACTCTATTTCTTTAATATTCATGAATTTCATGTTCATTAAGGATATACCTTTCTCAATACTATGGTTTTTATTAGCTACATCCACTTGATACAATCTTTTGATGCTTCTCACATTTTCTAACCTTAATCATTATCTTTCCTCTCAATCCTAGAATTATTTTAACATTCCTTCTTCATCCTTCTTCTTTTTTTGTAATGGTCATTAAATTCTCTTCGAAACCTATTTGATCTCACCAATAAATTCTTCTACTCTCTTGTTATCAAAATTTTCCATAAATATTTAATTGATTTCATTTATCACCCTTAACTCCATTCTTTTTAATACCTTAATTTTTCAAGGGTAGTACTTGAGACATCTAATACTACCACAACTTGATTTTTAATAGCTACAATGATCTTTATCTTGTTTTATATTCTAACATTTTAATTTTGTACAATACTTACCTTATAGTATACTTATGGGTTTTCATCATTAGTCTCCATTAGGCCATTCTTTATTTTTCAACTTAATACAAATAGATCCAGCTACCCTTCAAAAAAAATTGAAAGAAATTGATAGGGATGTCATGGCTTGGTCTAAAAGTTATTTTCAAGGGCTAATGTTATACATAGGACTAAGTACATGGAAAAACTTATCTATAGAAATCTAGATCATTAATGAGGGTGGTCTCTACAAGACAATCTCTAAGAATCGAGGGTAGAATGACTATTTATCTAAAGCTAACTCTAAAGCTATTTATGTTCTAGGGGTTCACAAATGCATAGATTTTTATTAAATATGGATAGAGGTTGGTTGGATAAGCATATAGGTTGCTTGGATATGGAGGCCTTTTGATTGGTCACTCTTTTTATTTCTTGAAAGAAATTGATAGGCAAATAATTGCTTGGATATGGAGGTTTTCAAATTTAATCACATACAAAATTACTTTTTGACTTGCGTTGGGTTGTTATGTGCATGCAAGACATGTCATATTGTGACTAGTCC
The DNA here is from genome assembly GCF_030272615.1 of Cryptomeria japonica. Lineage (NCBI taxonomy): Eukaryota > Viridiplantae > Streptophyta > Pinopsida > Cupressales > Cupressaceae > Cryptomeria > Cryptomeria japonica. Next base: position 758,539,540 of record NC_081411.1, read on the forward strand.
AAGAAACTGACTAGGTGACATAGTAAAATATTGCTATTAACATATGGCATTGTATTAGTTGTTAAAGGATTATCTTTTGGTGGGTTTTAATTGGTTGGTAGAACTTTAGAAGTCTAAATTATGCATCAAGTAGTTATGAAATAGGTTTTAGGCTTACCATATGCTACCTTAATTCTAAGGAAAGATGTATAAAGAATATTAGAGTTTAAAAGGAAAAGATGTAAAGAGGAGCAAGGATCGAGGAAATGGATACCAATAGTGATGGAAGAAAAATTGAATTAAGGGTGAGGGAAAATCTGATACAACTAAATAATATGGATAAAAGGGTAAAAGAAAGGGATTAGGGATGCGGGATATATAGTGTCCAATGCACTTTTTGGTAAAGGAAAATATGATAGTCCAAAACTTCATGAATGAAGAGAAATGGGTTAGGGATCATTAATTTTGTATGCCTAACACTCTAGAAGAAAAAAGAGAAAGGTAAATAAGGTGGAAGACTTTCAAGTTTCAGAGATTAGTTTTGCCACATACCTTATAACTTTTGGATATGATTGTATGAGTAATCCTACAAGTATGGATCCCAAAAAGGAGGAAGGGAGATGAGAAGTGGGGTGAGGGAAATGAGTAGGGAAAATACTAAAAGACAAAGATTTTGAGACTTAAAGGAAAAGTGAATCCTCAAATTAGGAATTGGGGATGGTGAATAGTCAACACTAAAGAAGAGTAAGCATGGAAAAGAGTAAGCGGAGGACAAGTGAAGTTCACGGATTAGTCTTATAACTTAAGAAGTATATGATTATATAGAGACCTAAAATTATAGGGCCACAAAGTAGGCAATGGAAGCATAAAGAAATCCATGATAAAATACCCAAGTAATAACAAGCCTAAAACACTAAAATAGTCAAAATTAATAAGATGTTACACAAAAATTATCTTCATAAGTGCAATAAGCATAAGAATAAGCACTTTTGGCATGCTTGACATTAATATATATTAATTTATTATATAGTCAATTCATTTGACCAGGTTAGTTAGGATGGAGAAATATTTCCTACATAGTTACATGCCTATAGATAAAGAACAAAACGGCTCTCCCAAACCATCATAATTTTAACTATTAAATTTATAATATTTTTTCTAATTATTATATCCCCCCTCAAAGTGAGCCGCTATTTTCTTAATTATTATATTTATTCTAATAAATACCCTACCATGTAGTTTTAGTAAACCAGTTTGTGGTTTATGGTTTTAGTTTTTCTTGTTTATTATTTCTTGACAATGGAGTACTATATGATTTGAATGATGGACTTTTAGGTATTATTTGTTGGAATCCAAGAAAACTGAGAGGGGGAGGTGAATTAGTGTTCTCCCAGAATGATTAATTTTAACCTTATTTACACAATAACTTAGCAACCGGTATGCATAAAAGCATATAACAACAAGTAATAATGCAACCACAAAGATGAACACCATAACACAAAGATTTATACGTGGAAACCTCAAAGAGGAAAAACCACGGTGGGTTTGGAGACCCACAATATCTATCCACTAGTTAGATGAATAAATATTACATATAAGAGGCCTGCACATGCAAGAAGGCCAATAACCTAGAGCGCACTACTCATCACAAAAGGAGCCTCACTGACTACAAAATATCTTTGGACTACAATCCGAAATTAAGAATGAACTGCAAGAATAACATCTCCTATGCCTGAGTAAAGTTTTGGTTAAGCTCAATGTCAGAGGTCTTAAACCTCTTACTCAAACCCAATTCGATCACCTATGATCGACCAAAACCTTTGCATATGATTACAACTTTATTCGCACACAAATAATCCCATTACCCACAACCATGATCTACAAAGAGATCTTACATCATATTTATACAAAACTGGGACCTAAACAATTAGGTTGGCCACCTAAAAGATAATACAATAAATCCATTACATAAACCCACAAACCAATGATAACACAAGTCAACCTAAGACTGAAACAACATTAACCAAACAATAAATCCAATCGGTAATGCATCGGGAGAATCCACAAACATGTTACATAAACTGGTCCATAGCCTAACAGAATAGCATTAGATCCAGTGCTAATTGCAACACCTCCGATCAAGTGGAACAGGAACATGATAACCATTAGCATCCTAAGAACCTTCTAGAAGTCACCCCAACACCACTTATCAAATCCATCAAAATATCTTCCACGAAGCTCTACCGGTAAAACCCTTACCATTAACCAAAAGGCTTACTAGAACATATGATAGCTTCTGGATCACCAAATCCTGAACCAACTAAATGTGATATGCGCATGAATGACTGAACCAAACCAATTCCACCAAACTAAACATATTGGAGAATACTGGAGATGATATCCAGATCAACATCACAATCCAACCACTCTACCGGAACTCGGTAGACAACCAAACAAGCTAGTGTTGACATCAATGCAAGACATAATCAATTTCTCCAAATTTTCAACAATCTCCCCCTTTGGAATTGATGGCAACACTAGATGTGAAAAACATCCAAGTGCCAAGAAATGCCAAATAAGTCTCCCCCAACGGAAGACATCCAACAAATGATATATATCAATCAAGTTCTGAACCAATTAACCATCCTTAGACCAAACTCCCCCTGTGACTGATATCTCTATTAAGCTTTGTTTTTCACATGTATATCTCTCCCCCTTTGACATCAATGCCATAAATCTAACATAAACATCAAAGAAAAACCATAGATCCTCTAAACAACATAGTTGACTACTCCCTCTGAGTAGTAGCACCAACTCATCAATTCAGAATGAATGATAGTTTTGATAATGCATGTCGGACTAATGCCAACCAACATCACTTAAGTCTTTATGAAGGGGGGAAAAGACCCCCAATCTATCTCTAAAGTACTCAAATGATTCCTTGGGAAAAGGCTTAGTGAAGATATTTTCAATTTCCTCTTTAGTGTTCACATAAACCAATCTGACTTCATTTGCTTCCACCTTTTCCTTCAAAAAGTTATACTTGATTGATATGTGCTTTGTATTAGAATGAAATATTAGATTCTTTGATATATCAATAGCAGTAGAGTTATCACAGTGAATAACTACCGGCTCATTACAATCAACCCTTATATTTCATCATTTGCTTCATCCATAGAACTTGTGTATAGCTAGTAGCAACAAGAACATACTCAGCTTCAAAAATAGATAAATAAGTACATGATTGTTTCTTGTTGATCCATGAAACAATTTTCTTTTTAAGAAAGAAAAATCCACCAGATATGCTTTTCCAGTTATTTATATCTCCAGCCCAATCCGCATCTGTATATGCACATAGTGTAAAGTCATCATAAACCATAAACCATACCTAAAAATCCTTGTTACCAGAGCAAAAGATTCATCATAATCAATTCCTTTCATCTGAGAATATCCTTTGTAGACCAATATAGCTTTGTTCCTTACAACTTATCCATCTTCATTCAATTTATGCCTAAAAACCCATTTAGTTCCAATAACATTCTTATTTTTAGGTCAGGGAACTAAAGTCCATGTGTTGTGTTTTTCTATCTGATCTAATTCCTCTTCCACAGATTTCATCCAAAATTTATCCTTACATGCTTCAACTACTGATGTCGCTTCAATTTGAGAAATTAAGAATACCTCTTTAGCTACCAACCTTCTCATTATCATCACTCCTTTGCTCTTGTCTCCAATTATCTTATCTTCTGAATGATTTAACCTTATGTACCTAGGAGTCTTCTGACTTTCTATTTCTCTGCTCTGATCTTCAGTTACTATTGAATTTTCTGATACTACCAAAGTAACTGGTTCAACATTCTATTCTAGTACAGGTGTTACCGGTTCAGTTATGATCATTTCCACTTCCAGTTCTCTTTCATAAGTTCTAATTTGCCCTTTGTACTACTCATCCACCTTGACATTAGCGCTCTCCACAATTCTCTACAATCTTTTGTTATAACATCTATATGATTTTCTTTCATTTGAATAACCAATAAATATTCTGTCATCACATCTAGGATCAAACTTTCCAATTCACTACCAAAGATTCTAAAATACTTAACAAAAGGTGTAAACCATAACTCATAAAGTGTCTTACCGGTAAACCAAACTAGATCCAGATCCCAAAAAATTTCATCGGTTAACCTTCAAACTGACTTCTTCAAAGTTTGAAATAGGCTTTTAGACCACTACCGGGGGAAATACAAGATCTATCATCAATTTGCCTCCCCCAAGGCTAATGCCCTAGTTACCAGATGAGATTCCTGCTGGTGCAGGAACATTCTTCTCTATTGGTTGAGTGACTAGGGTATATGCTTCAGCCAATTGATCCTCGGACTTCATAACTCACTTCTTCTCATGATCCTTCCGGATATCATCAACCTTTTGCTTTCCCTTCTCATAAATATTTGTCATTTCCTGTGATGGTATAATGAAAGAATAAGTATCCAGTAGAATACTGAGAGGGGGGTGAATCAATATACTTAAAAACTGATACAAACTCCCAAACTCAAATTCAAACTCACAAAGTAAACTTTCACTTATCAAGATCAATACTCAACATCAACCAACTTCAACCGGTTTGACTATTATGACAACTTAAGAGTAAACAACTTCAATCTTGTAAACATCAAAAATGCTTAATCATATGTTAACATATTCATCTCTCAATGCTTCCAAATATCATGCCTTATCAGAATAGTTAAGTAGTTAATCAAATCAACAAATAAGATCATAACCACAAAAGCATTCACCACTTGACAAAAATATTTATATGTGGAAAACCCAAATAGGTAAAAACCATCTTGAGATGAGACTCACAAGGATAGCTGTATGAACTCTTTTGAAGTTTACCCTATTAGGAGCCAAGCCTGTTAAATATTTTACAATAAGTCATGTTAAGAACTAATTCCAGTTAGGAATCACCCGGTTAAGGGATTTACAAATATGCCTTGATGAAAAGCACAATACTCTATTAGGAGTAACCTCGCTAGAGGATTTGAGAATCCAAACTAATGGACTACCTTGTTACAGGATTTAGAAAGTGACCAAGCTTGTTAGAGCTTACCCGGTTAGGGGATTTCAATTTCTACTATAATTATTAGAAAACAATAGGTTTTCTTGATCTGTCTGAATAGCACTACATCTGCTTGATCAGATCCTTCTTAAGCTTCAATCTGCCTTTACTCAAACTGCAGATCCATCCACCTGTTAGGCAACCACACACTCAACTGGTTTCTGCCAATCTTGTCAACTTTGCCAACACTTAAGAAAACAATATCATCGACCTAAAATATAAATCAACTAGGTCGGTAATACAACAAAAACCTAATTCTCATCATCGAGATTACAAACAAGTCGGTACAATTTTGACCGTTAGAAATAATAACAATCTCTTCACATTCTTTAAGAAAATTCCAGCCACTCCATGATCAATGCTTCATCGAACATTGTAACTCATCACGTGCTATGCATTAGATGTAATCCACTTTTCTCCTTTCCAAGATAACAAACAAATGTGCCAAATCAATTTGAACTAATCCTCATACAATCATCACATGTGTCTCCATCATTACCGCTCAACATTAGATCTTAAACCAACAAACTTGATCGGTTAGGGTTTAACAGAAAACAACTAGTAGGGTTTACCAGTTACATAACAAAGAAAGGTTTAACCCTTTACACCGGTTCAACTTACAAACTACCATATACCAGTTTACAACATCTTCCTTAAAGTTTATCATACCGGTTACAAGACAATAGCAATAACAACAATAACATCAGCAATATCGTGAATATCATTCACCGGTTCAATTGACATCAATGACAACATATCATTAATGCAATATATATGCAAAATGCCAACAATCTCCCCCTTTGGCATTGATGGCAATACAAATATCAATGCCTCTGATTGTTGTTGTGATTAGAGAATAGGAATCGTAGTTTACATTACCAAGTATTCACCATGCTTTGTCTATCTTTAGTCTGTCGTTGGTTCACCTAATCAGACACAATTCTTCTCCTCAATCACATAATTCTTCTCCCCCTTTGATAGCAATGCCAAATTGAAAGTAAAACATGTAATTCCAAATTCTCATTGTGCATCAGCATACTGCAACTTGATGCTCCCCCTGTGGAATACATCCACTTCCAAAAACAATCAATCCATGTAAGATTCTGCAAGTAATTCAGGGACTAATGCAATTAGCATCATGCTCAACTGACTTCATGAAGAGGGACAACCTCCAACTGACTTCCAAGATACTCAAAAGTGGTCTTAGGTAGAGGTTTGGTAAAGATATTGGCAAGCTGCTCCTAGGTAGAAACATGCTCTAAGATAACATCTTTACTTTGAACTTTTTCCCTCAAAAAGTGATACTTCAATTCAATGTGCTTAGTCCTTGCGTGCAAAACAGGATTCTTAAAAATATTAATGGCACTTGTATTATCACACAAAATCTTTATAAGTTCTGAGATCTTCATCTTAAAACCTTCCAAAATACGCCTCATCCAAATAGCTTGTGTGCAATTCATGTAAGCTGCAACATACTCAGCTTCAGTAGTAGACTGTGGAGTACAACTCTACTTCTTACTACTCCATGAAACTAGCCTTCCTCCTAGAAAGAATGCTCCAGTGGTAGTACTCTTTTGGTCATCAATATTTCCTGCCCAATCAACATCAATGTATGCCTTCAAATCAAAATTACCTCCATATGGATACCATAATCCATAGTCAATGGTACCTTTAAGATATCTAAAAATTCTCTTGGTTTCTATTAGATGTGATTCCTTTGGATTTTTCTGAAATCTAGCAACTATACCAAATGCATGGGCAATATTTGGTCGAATGTGAACAACATAGTGTAATTTGCCAATCATTGACCTGTATTTCTTTTCATCTATAGACTTAGATGCATATTTCTTGGAAAATTTACAACCTGTAACCATTGGAGTTCCAACTGGTTTATAGTCACTCATGCCAAAAGTCTTCAAAACTTCTTTCAAATATTTATCTTGAGTAATGAAAATACCATTCTTCATTTGTTGTATCTGCAAGCCTATGAAATTTTTTATTTCCCCTACTAATGACATCTCAAAATCATTCTACATTTCATCTGCAAAACCATTGCTCGTGACATCATTACCTCCAAATATAATGTCATCAACAAATACTTCACTGACCAGTATTTCATCTCCTTCAGACGTGAGATAAATATTGTTGTCATCACTGGTTCTTGCAAAGCCTATCTTCATCAAATATGTATGAAGTCATTCATACAATGATCTGGGTGCCTGCTTTAATCCATACAAAGCTTTATGCAATCTACATACCATGTCTTCCTTATCTGTCAATGCATAACCATTAGGTTGCTCTATATAAACCTCTTCTTCCAATATCCCATTCAAAAATGCAGACTTAACATCCATCCAATATACCTTGAATTTCTTATGGGCTGCAAATGCAAGTAATGTTCTAACTCCTTCCAGTCTTTCTACTAGTGCAAAAGTTTCTCCATAGTCTTCTCCTTCTTCTTGCGCATAAAATTTGCAAACTAATCTTTCCTTATTGTGAACTACAACACCATCTTCATTTAACTTGTTTTTGAACACCCATTTAGTACTTATAACATTCTTGTTTACCGGTTGGGGTACCAGGGTCTTAGAGTTGTTCTTCTCAATTTGATCCAATTCCTCCTCCTTTGTTTTCACCCAATGATCATCACCAAATTCCTCCTTAGCACTTCTAGGTTCAATGGTGGAGATCATGCAAGAGTTCTCTCTAATTTTCCTTCTATTTTGTACTCCAGCATCCTTATCCCCAATAATCTACTCAGGACTGTTATTTAGTCTCACATATCTAGGAATAACATGATCATTCTCATCAGGTTCAGCTTCTTCATTGCCTTCTTCCTTGAATTTATTTGTTTAGGTTGAACAAGTACATCAGGATTTGCTTTACCAGTTTCTAATTTAACAATTTTAGGTTCCAAAAGCAAAATGCAAGGTCATCTTCCTTTCTCTCTGAACTGGTTCTTTCTGAAATTTCAAGACATTCATCTACACGAACATCAGCACTCTCAACAATTCTCTGTGTCCAGTTGTTGAATCATTTGTAGGCCTTACTCTTGGTGGAATAGCCAAGAAATATGTCTTCATCACTCTTAGCTTCAAACTTGCTTATGTAATCACCTCTTTTGATAAAACATTTGCTACCAAATATTTTCAAATAACTAACATTGGGTGATTTTTCATACCAGTACTCATAAGGTGTCTTGTCCTTACCTCTTTTCACCAGATTTCGGTTCATTGTGTAGACCACTGTACTTACAACTTCTCTCCAAAATGTTTACATTTCCTTGTATCAACATAGTCCTAGTTGCTTCAACCACTGACCGATTGTTCCTCTCTGCTATACCATTTTGTTGCGATGTCCGTGGTGCAGAAAGATGCCACTTGATACCATTCTCATCACAATACTTAGTGAATTCCTCAAAAGTAAATTCACCGCCTTGATCTGTTCTCAGACATTTTATCTTTTTGCCTCTCTCTTTCTCAGCTAAGGCTCTGAATGCCTTTAATTTACCAAAAGCTTCATTCTTATCCTTCAAGAATGTGACCCACATCATCCTTGAACAATCATCAGTAAAGATCATGAAATATCTACCACCTAAAATGATTCTAGTTCTTATTGGTCCACATAGATCTGTATGAACCAAATCTAACAAGTGCTCTGCTGAGAAGGACTTGCTCTTGAAAGTTGAAGAAGTCATCTTTCCTAATTGACATTCTTTATAAAGAGCATTAACCGGTTTGTCTATCTAAGGTAGACCTCTTATAGTCTTAGACTTTCTCACTTTAATAATGTTATCAAAGTTTATATGACAAAATATCCTATGCCAAAGCCAACTATCATCTATTTTTGCAATCAAACAGTTGCTAACTTTAGGCTTAAGATGAAATAGATTACCTCTAGTATGTTTCCTGCTTGCAATCAATTCACCTTTGTTGTCAAAGATTTTTCACATACCATTTCTAAACTCCAATGGGTATCTTATGTCATTAAGTTGTGCCACACTCAGAAGATTGTGTTTTAGGCGTTCAACCCAATAGACATCGTCAACACTGCTCTTCCTATTAAGAGAAATAACCCCCTTACCTTTAACCATATAGGGTGAGTCATTGCCAAATCTGACAACACCACCATCAAATTCCTTCAAGGAAAGAAGTTTTCTCTGATCATCGGTCATGTGATGTGAACAACCACTATCAATGATCCAATCATCATAGTTATCCATCCTGAACACTAGTGCTTTCTGATCTAATATCTCTTCCTTAATAGCTACAAACATAGTATGTTCACTAGCATCATCATAAGATTCTTCATTAGTAATACCAGTGTCAATAGCTACAAGACTGTTAGGAACTGGGAAGGACAACTGAGAGGGGGGGGATGAATCAGTTGTCAATAAATTATAATCCAAAGCAAATTAATCCAACTTAAAACTTAGTGTTGGTAAACCAAACTTAAATGTCGGTGAGATAGATTAATAGTTATAGCAGTACCAGTGTAACTTAATGCATTAAATAGAAAGAGAAACAACATCCATAACACATGACACAGAGATTTTGACGTGGAAACCTTGTACGGGGAAAAACCATGGTGAGAAACCTTACCCACAATCAGATTATACTACTACAGATAATAAGTGTATACAAATGGGGTCTACACATGCAGAAATGTTGGTTTAAATAATTATTCATCTTGGATATTATTACACCTTACTTAAGTTTACTTAGGAAATGCATTTCATAGTAGTTTGGGTATCAGACACCTGGGTGTTTGTGCCACATTGGGATAGTGTGTATAGGAGAATTTCTGCCTTTTATGGTGTGATCTTGTTTTTACACTCCACATTCAGTGGATGATCCACCTCATGTGGAATATTATATTATTTCTCCTACCTACCCTTGTTTCTTATTGAGCCACATGTCATGTTTGTGTGCTCACATACCCATATAGCCTTGCCTATAAAATAAAGCTCATATTCATTGTATGTAACGCTTGATGATCCAGTTGATCAATATTTTCATCTTGATAGATTACAGTTTATTCATATCATCTATTTTGTTCTCTCTTATTTGTGCTTTCTATTGCCTCTAGATCTTGGCAAAATCTCACATGGTATCAGAGCAATTAGAGTGTCAATGGTTTGCCAATTGAGAGAAATTTGGGGTTTGCATTTTGGAGCTTTCTCTTGCAGGTTATTATTGGAGCTTTATGGGTCAAATATGAGGTCACCATTGGATTGAGGAGGTCCAAGAAAGTCATTTTTTCCTTTTGTTTCATCCAAATCAGACTTCAGAGGCCAAATCTAGAGACATTTGAAATTTGAAGTTGCGGCAGAAATTTTCCAGAATTTATAATTTTGCAAGCAATTTTGAAATAGTGATATCTCACTCATTCGGACTCCTTTTTTAGAGAAAGTTTTTTTGTTTTGGGGTATACTTTCATGATCTGTATAGTGGTGCAAGAGTTTTCTATTTTCTAGATACAGGTTTTTCAGAAATCGTGAAATCCCGATTTTTACAACTTTGGAGGCTTCATTTGGGCTCATATGGACTCCTTTTCAGGTGCCGTTTTTTTTAAAGTGCATAATTTTTGTCTACTTTCATAATCTACCATTTGTTTGCAGTGATTTTGAGTGGATATTTTACTTTTGGTAGTTGACCATTTTTGGCCTATTTGGTACTTGCATTTTGCTTGGATCTCAGTTTAGATCACTAGGAGTATTTGTTGAAGTGTCTTATATCTCATTTTGAGAAGTTGTAAATTGAAATCAGAAGTCCACTTTGCCTTTTTTTCAAGTGGCCCATTGTATATGCACTAAGTATAAAGTGCTAAATCACCATTTTGAGGGGGCTTTCTTGATTGAGTATTTTGGGGGGGTGTCTTGTGTGATTGTGCCTCTCTCTATCTTGTGTTTTTTCATTTTGGTGCTATGGGTTCTCCTAAATTTCCACTTTTAAATCCTTATAATTATGCATCATGGAAGATTAAGGCATGGAGTAAAATAATGGAAAAAGAACTCATTCATTATGTAAATGAAACTATAATAGCACCACATGATCCTAAGGCTAATCCTAATGCTCAAATTGAATGGCTTACTAAGAATGCTATGGAAATTGGAACTCTTAGAAAGTATGTATCAAATGACCTCATTTTTCACATTGATAAGTGTACAACAATTAAAGAGGCTTGGGATATTCTTCAGAAATTATATGGTCAAGTTGATGAGATTAAGGGCTACAAGCTTGATAGTGAACTCACAACTTTGGACCCTAAGAATTTTGATACAATCTAAGATTATGTCACAAAAGAAAATGAGCTAAGAGCAAAGCTAAAGGATTGTGGAATTGATAAAAAGGATGCTCAATTGGTTTATAACTTGTTGGACAAGCTTCCTTCGGAGTATGCAGCCTTTGTATCTAGCTTTCACACCCATAGGTTAGCTCAAGGTTCCTCATACACTTCTCCCTCATTTGATTCATTCACGGAGATGTTGATACTTGAGCAATCTAAGTTGACCACGATGGGCATTCTCAAATCTTCAAAGTCACAAGCTTTGGTGACTAACAAACGGAATCAAGAAAAAGGCAACAATCAAAAGCAACCTAAGTCAAAACCACAACAAGGTAATTCATCATTCTCACCTAAGAGGAAATCATATAAGGACAATATTTTTTGTGGATATTGCAAGAAGTTAGGACATGATGAACATCATTGTTATAAGAAGGATATTGATGAGTTGAAGAATATTCTTGAGAAGAAAAAAATCAACCTACCTTCTAGAATGTCTACATCGGCTTGTTCTAAGGATAAGGATAAAGGAAAGGATCACTCTTTTGGGATAGATAAAGGAAAGGGACAAGTTCTTTGTGCTACTACAAGTCATGATTCAAGGAGATGGCTTCTAGATTCAGGGGCTTCTCATCATATGGCATCTTCATAGTCTATGTTTTCTACATTTGAGCCTTGCCACATGCTGCATATTTTGATAGGAAATCATACATACATGGTTGTGATTGGGAAAGGATATATTGCCATTGGGGATAACTCCTTCAATGATGTGTTGTGTGTACCCCATTTGACAAACAATCTTTTTTCTATCTATCAAATCACACATGGGGCAACTATGAAAACTGTGGAGTTCACACCTAGTTCAGTTACCATTAGAGACTTGGAGAGTGGAGCTATCATTGTGACTACGGTGGTTGATCATGCATCTTGATTGTACTCTTTTTCACATTTTGGTCATGTTGATGAGATTGAATCTTCCTATGTTGATGATTTAGATTTTGAGAAGAACTTTGGGCACTTGAACTTGGGGATTCTCACATGTGATCCTATTCTTGAGCCTTGCATATCATCTCCTTCTCTTGATATCACACCACCTATTGCACCTAATGATGTGGCTAGTGTGACAGTTTTGCCTTCTTGTGATTCAGTGCAGCAGGATATTTCATGTCTTCCAGCTTCAGTTGATTGGGATGCCTACTTGACAAGCATTGCAGGTTTGTTTATGGAGTCCTACATTGCAGATTTGGTAGACATCATTGATGAAATTCATCTTCTCTTTGATGAAGATGATCCTTCTTCGATTGTTGCGAGGGATTACTCTAACCCTCTTGTGCATTCTCTACATGATCAATCTTTAGAGGTTGACATGATTGTGGATACTTTTGTCCAGTAGTTGGAGAAGGTCTCTTTATGCTTTGAGGAGACATGTGAGTCTTTGGATATTGTTCTACATTCCTCTCCACTAGATCTAGGAGTCCCTTTTTCAGAAGTGTGGCATAGTTTACCACCTTTGGAGGGGGTAACTTTCAACATCGACATGGGGACACTTCAGAAATTTTTCAAAGATTCCTTTCATCATGAGTATTTTTCCTACATCTTCCCTTCATGACAGGGGATACTTCATGGATCCACCTTTGGTTTTGTTTCTTCCTAAGGGAAGTAACGTGGTTCGACCTTCTTGGAGTAGTTTCCTCATTCATTATCGAGTTTCTATCATTGATGCAGATTCCACATTGAAGGGGGGCTACCTAGCTTCTCTTCTTCTTCTCTTATATGGGGGGACACTTTTTCCTCACATGGGGTTTTGTTCCTCACACACTTCTATTAGAGTTATTTTTATCTAGTTTTCATCTCTCTTTTGGGGGAGGGTTTTTTCCCTTTGGTTTTTTCTCTCTTTCCCCGCTTTGTGTGAGATTTCATTGCATTGGTTTGCATGCATTTTCATTTGTACATGTGTACCTAACATGGCCTTGTAGCCAAGACCCATCTTGCATTTCTTAGTTGCATTGTAGACTTTAGTGCATTCCCCTAAGTTGCACTTAAGGGGGGGTGTTGGTATAAATAATTATTCATCTTGGATATTATTACACCTTACTTAAGTTTACTTAGGAAATGCATTTCATAGAAGTTTGGGTATCATACACTTGGGTGTTTGTGCCACATCGGGATAGTGTGTGTAGGAGAATTTCACCTTTTATGTGTGATCTTGTTTTTTCACTCCACATTCAGTGGGTGATCCACCTCATGTGGAATATTATATTATTTCTCCTACCTACCCACACCTATTTCCTACCTACCCTTATTTCTTATTGATCCACATGTCATGTTTGTGTGCTCACATATCCATATGGCCTTGCCTATATAAGAAAGCTCATATTGATTGTATGTAACGCTTGATGATCCAGTTGATCTGTATTTTCATCTTGATAGAATATAGTTTATTCCTATCATCTATTTTGTTCTCTCTTATTTGTGCTTTCCATTGCCTCTAGATCTTGGCAAAATCTCACAAGAAAGGACAGCCACCTAGAGCTCACTGCACAATCATATAATAGGAGTCACACTGACTACAATTGGATGGATAAATCCAATAACAATGTACTGCTTTAGGATAGCATCTCCAATGTTGGATTCAATACTGGTTTAAGCTCTGAAAATGAGTGTCAAACACCTTCATAACCTTTCCTTCAACCTTCAAATAATGTTTGTGTGATTCACATAAAGATCTGTTTATTTTCGCTCTTCAATATTCGCACACACTCATCATGATTGATCTTCAATAAGATCTTACAATTATATATATATAACCTAAGACCTATACATCAAGTCGGCTCACTAAATATATTATAATTAAATAAATCACAAATAAGTCTTCATGTGATACCTTACGTCGGCTCAATGCATTTACCACATTATCCAATCAATAAACCATTTCCAAGACATGTCATGCTGATATGGAATAGATATCATGTACCGGTCCATAACCTAGACCTATCTGTCGGTAAAGGCAAATCTGTCAACCCGATTAGACCAATAAGAAAAACACCAAATCCAAAAATCCAATCCATGTCTTTGATATAACCAAATGATCTCCAGATGATAACAAGTCATCATCGCTGCTGGTAAACAATATATCCTACTGGTGAACATATACCGGTGACTATGCATAAGCCACTAACCATGTCAGTGAACACAATATGTCGGTTCAACAATAAACCAATATAACCATAGTGCCAAATCAACAATGTAGACCTCCAAGAAGATAAGTGTTTACATCAATGTCAAAACCAATGCAACACATGACAAAGTCATCCATAATACCAACAATCTCCCCCTTTGGCATTGATGGCAACACTAGATGGAAAATCATCTAAGTGCCAAAAATAGAATGTTAAAAACCAATAAACCAACAATCTTCCAAAATAGATACCAAAAATATATATCTCCTCAAAGTACAATTTTTTTCCATAGATATCTCTCCCCCTTCGACATCAAATGCCACAGTAGTTAAGAATCATAACATTCAGCTAACTACTCCCCCTGAGAAGTAGCTCTCCTTCATCAAAGCCAGAAAAAGATTTTTTTGTTAGTCCCTACCGGTTTGATGCCAATCTTCATCATTCAAGTCTCTGCCAGTGGGGAAATTACCCCAAGCTACTCTCTAAGATATTCAAATGTATCCTTAGGTAAAGGCTTTGTAAAGATATCTGCAATTTGCTCTTTAGTATTCACATAAACCAATCTCACTTCATTTGCTTCAGCATTCTCTTTCAAAAAATTGTACTTAATAGAAATATGTGATAGTTCTGATACTTAAAGATAAGTACAGATGCCAAGCTAATAAGATGAGAGGGGGGGGGGTGAATCATACAAACTTAATCTTCCATAAAAACATTAGATTCAATCTCGGTAACATACGCTTCAGTAATATAACCAAAACTGGTAAACATGCAAACTCAAAAGCATATAAACATCATAACACTCATAACACCAGATTTAACATGGAAACCCAAATAGGGAAAAAACACTGTGGGATTTCGGACACACTAAGAAATATACTCTTCTAGAGTATGCTCGGTTAAAAGCAAATCCTATTAAAGATTACAAACACATTGCTAGATGTGACCCGGTTAAGGGATTTCCCTCAGATCTGTTAGGATCTTCACCTTGTTAGAAGTGACCTTGTTAAAGGATTTCAAACACTCAATCATAATGTCACCTTGCTAAAGGGTTTTACAAATAAGACTATTAAGTCCACTCGATTAAGAGATTTTTTGTCACTTCACAAAATAACAGTAATAAAAATCTATCTACAACTTCACATCTAAAATGCTAAAGCAGATTCTTATTTGCTCAATACAATCTAGGACTTATCTTGTCCATCTGCTAGGCTTTATACTCTATTATTCCAACAGGTCTTCAAGCTTCTATGCTCGGTAATCACTATGTAGCATCCCTGTGCATACACTTGCCCGCATACATTGTTTATCAACAATTCCCTATTGATAAACAATTTTCCAATCGCTTAATCTCCTTGATCACATTTCCCATGATCAATCATAGCCATCAGATCTTCAAACTTTGTCCAGGTTCAATGTATCCTTCTATCTGAAGAAGTTTTACCCTGCCCTGGAACTTGCATACATTTCTTGGAACTTGTGCTAGGGTATTGCGGTCCAATCTAAGTTGTAGATCTTCCTACCGATTTTCCTTTGCCATAGATTCTTTAACAAACTTCATTCATGGCATATCAATCATTTAATCATAGTCAGCTCATCAACTCCCTTCATTAAATAATGCTTTTATTCATTCAATGCATTCTGTTATTACTCAGTTGCAACTCGGTAAATACTAAACTTCACTCGGTAGACATTCTGCCTTCATTAACTGATAGCGATAACCTTAGGGTTTACCAACTAGGTTCCTTAGGGTTTACCGACTAGGTTCTTTGTTCGGTAACATAGTATAGTATTAACCTTACAATCAATAACATATGTAGGATATCAAAACAATCTAATCATCATGATCTCATCATTGTCTAGCTCGGTAATAGTTGCCCATTGAATAACTTATTTCTCCCCTTATTCATCATATTCTTTCTGTGTCTTTTACCGACATCTTTATACTCATCAAATCATACTGAACTAGAAAATCAATTTCTTGGCATCAATGACAAAATAATAATATTAAGACAGTAAACATCCTTAATTAGTTATATCCATAATCATCAACAACCTTCTCAATATCCTTATGAAATGCCAACAATCTCTCCTTGTCTGTTATAATGCCAAATGCCAACAATATGCTTTGTCTTAGAGTGAAAAATCGGATTCTTTGATATATCAATTGTTGTTGAATTATCACAATAGACAGTTATTGGTTCTTTGCATTTTACCTTTATATCCTTCAACATTTGCTTGATCCATAATACCTGAGTACAATTAGTTGTTGCTGCAACATATTCTAATTTTGCTATAGATAATGATGTTCAAGTCTACTTCTTGCTGATACATGAAATCAATCTTCTGCCAAGAAAGAATGCACCGCCAATAGTACTCTTTCTGTCATCTACATCTCCTACCCAATTTGCATCTGTGTATGCACATAACTCAAAATTGTCATCCTTGGGATACCATAAACCAAGATTTGCTATGCCTTGTAGGTACTGGAAAATCCTTTTTATTGCTAATTCATTATTTTCTTTAGGATTGCTTTGAAATCTTGAAACAATACATACTGCATTCATTATATCGGGTCTGGTTTGTGTCAAATACAATAATCCTCCAATCATAGATTTGTACCTTGTCGGATTAATAGAAGTTGAATCATCCTTCAATGTCAATTTATCAATTGTAGTCATAGGAGTGCTTACCGGTTTGGCATTTTCCATACCAAATTTCTTCAAGAGTTCCTTCAAGTATTTTGTTTGACATATGAATATACATTTATCTGTTTGTGAAATCTGCAAACCTTTTCTGTAACCAAGCTTTAAAAGATATTTATCCAATCTAGCATACCAAGCTCTGGGAGCTTGCTTTAATCTACATAAAGCTTTCCTTAACCTGGGTTTATTTTGATTTACATTCACAGCATGCTATTCTTCAGTCACAGTTGAGTTCTTTGATGATGTCAGTGCGACTGGATCTTCACCTTGTACCGGTGCAATTTTTGTCAGTTCATTTATAATCATTTCAACTGTCGGCTCTACAGATCTTTAATCTCCTCTAAAATGTTCATCTATCTTCACATTAGTACTCTCAATGATTTTCTGCAATCTTTTATTATAACATCAATATGCCTTGCTTCTAGATGAATAACCAAGAAATATTCCTTCATCACTTCTAGGATCAAATTTACCAATATACTCATATCTTCTAATATAACATTTGCTTCCAAATATTCTGAAGTATTTAAGAGTAGGAGTATGACCAAACCATAGTTCATAAGGGGTCTTACCAGTTTGACTTTTGATGTGAACTCTATTGAAAGTATAAACTATTGGCATTACACACTCCAATGAGAATTGTAGGTGATTGAAGGTATTGTCATTGATGGAAAACTTGCAATCTTATGGCACTGACACCAGCAAAGTCCACACCGGCAGATAGTTCACCGGCAATGACAAGGATATTTACTGGTACCCTAGCCGACAGGACTTTGTTTATTGTATTTAATTGTAATATCTTTTTGTAAGCCAACATGGCATAT
Organism: Cryptomeria japonica; assembly: GCF_030272615.1. Classification (NCBI taxonomy): domain Eukaryota; kingdom Viridiplantae; phylum Streptophyta; class Pinopsida; order Cupressales; family Cupressaceae; genus Cryptomeria; species Cryptomeria japonica. The sequence continues at coordinate 758,557,628 of NC_081411.1, forward strand.
TGTAATAAGACTCATATATAAGTATGAGATCTTGTAGATCATTTTGTAGAGAGATGACAGGATGAATATGTAGAGTGAATACTAAGGCAGATCTTGTAGAAAGGTTTATGGTTATTGTATGAGCTTCAACCGATACTGAACATGGCATAGCAGATGCTTTTTGTACCAGTACATTATATTGGATTCTCATAATCCATTTTGTAAGTCAGTGAGACTTCCTTTTGTATTTGAGTAGTGAGCTCTAGGCAGTTGGCCTTCCTGCATGTGCAGGCACACTATTGTAAGTAATATCCATTCATTGGCCAGTGAGTGAATATTGTGGGTCACAAATCCCACTGAGTTTTTTCCCACAGTGGCTTTCCTCACCAAAAATCTTGTGTTATGGTGTGTTTTCTATGTTGTGTTTATTGTTTAAATTTACTGCATTAATTCTTGTTTACTGGTACATTGTTTTGAAATGCAAATTACTTAATAAGGTTAGAAAATCTGTTAACCGGTTAGATACTGATTCACCCCCCCCCCCTCTCAGTATCTTTGGGAATCCTAACAATTGGTATCAGATCTTGGTCCTCTATTTTCAAAATCCTAATAGCTTGAGGAAGATTCTAACACCGGTACAGATGGAAAACTAGAGAAAGCAATTGGAAATAGCTCTTGCAGATTACGATGTAGAAAAGTTGAAAAATATCAAACTTTAAGATGATCTGAAGACTGCAAAGGAATTCATTCAAGGACTTGAGGAGAATCTCATAATTGCTAGAAACAAAAGAAGAGAACTTCATGAGAAGATACAGAATGATGATGATGAAAAGGAAACTCTTAATGATCTTGTAAGCAAGATGAGGCAAGAAAACATGACCTTGAGGAATGAGATGCAAGACATGACTATGAGATTTTATAAAGACATTGAAGACAAAAACAAGAATGAAGATGACTTGACTAGGACACTCAATGATGCTGGAAATGAAAATCTAAGACTCAGTCATGAAAATGATATGTTGAAGACAGATCTAATTCACATGGAACATGATAAAACTGAACTTATGAGACAAAAGGAATTTTAGGAAAATGAGTTGGCTACTGCAAATCAATACAAAGAGAAATTCAAGAAAAGTTCAGAAGAACTTGATGATATGCTGAAAAGTCAAAAACCTAATTGAGACACTAATGGACTTGGATTTAAAGTTAGTGAAAGCTCTGGTATTGCAAACAATCATGATCATAGAAAACTGGTAAGACAACCTAATGCCTACAAATTTAATGGGAAATGCTGTAACTATAACAAATATGGTCATAGAGCAAATCAATGTAGATCTAGAAACCATCAGAACACTAATACACCCACTGGTCAATGTTCTAAATGCAACAAAATTGGTCATAATTCAAAAAATTGCAGAATGAATGTAAGATGTTATGTTTATGGAAGATTTGGACACCTATCTAATCAATGTAGATTACATACCAGCATAGGATATGGAAAAGCTATTCAGAAGAACAATGTGACATGCTATGCTTGCAACAAAATTGGACATATTGCAAAATTTTGTAGAAGTAAGGTATCACCAGCAAATAACAAAGGACCCAGTATGAAAGGGAAAGAGAAGGTTTATGAGGTAAAGCAAGAATTTTCAAAACAATGGATTAGAAAGAGAGATTGGAATGTTGATGAGACTATTCCTTCATTGGTAGAACAAAGTATTACTCCATCGACGAGAGATTCTTCATCTAACTAAAAAGAAACCTTTTGGGGGTATTGTAGCAAATTGAAAATCATGCAAGTTTACCCTCGGTTGATGGTGAGAAGATGAACTTCTTATTTACCGGTAGATGTGTTAAGTTTCACTTAACCGGCAAGCATTTATTGTGATAGTTGAAGGAAAAGACATTATAAATCAGTGTTTTTCACTCTTTTTCATTCATCGAGCATTCAATTACCTAAGAGCACTAAAAATCTGAGCGAAGGCATCCACAACAAGAAGTAAAGAAAAATCTTTCAAGCATTCAAATCTAAAAGGCAAATTAAGGTATTTATCAATGGCTTCCTCCTCTGCTCTTGAATTCATTGCAAACCCTACTATTATTGAAGTGATTAAACACCCTAGGTCCATATTCAAGATTATTCCCAAAGTAGCAAAATAGGATGATACCCTAGGTGCATTTTCTAAAATCCCTAAAGGAGCTGCATATGCAAAAGACCCAAGAATTTACATACATTACCATATTGAGGAACTAGGTTCAGATGAAATCGTGAAAATGTATAAAAATGTGATTTGTGATGAAAGTGGAATTGTGTAACCAGAATATAAGGTTATTGAAACCCTAGGTTTTGTGGAAATCCTTGACATCCCAGAATTTCCTAAGGAAGTTGTAAGGATTGTACTCAGTAGAATCCATGGAGAATTTTTGGTAAGACTCTATCTATAAGATCACAAGAGAAGCAGTTAAGGTTGTGACTAACTTACCTTCCACCAGTAGTAGGCCAGATAAGACCAAGAAAGTTTCAAACAACACAGTGATGACTTTAACTAGTGCAACCTATGACAGCAAATCCCTAAGAGTTAATGATGTGAAAGATGACAATGTTAGATTCATTAACATGATCTTAGGATACAAAACCACACATGCTAACTGACTGAACTCAGTTTCCAGTCTATGTATCAAGAGTGCATATGATATGGTCAACAATGATGCTAAGATAGATGTATGTGAGTGGTTGAAAGATAAATTGATTGATAATTTGGAGATAATCAAAGGAGATAAGAAAGGTGCTTTCAGATTTTGAAATCTTCTTGTATGCCTAATGCTATATATTACAAAAGAAGTTCTTGATATAGGCAGGAAAGACTTTGGTTATGACATACCGGTAGGTAAACAACTATTGGATATCTTCACCGGCATGGGAACAGATAGGGAAAACAAGATAACTGAATATTTCCAAGCATTTAAGGCTAAAATGAAGACTAGGGAAAGGTTACCTCAAAGTATTGTAGACAAATATCAGAAAGAAATTTGTTTTGTGATTAAGAAAGATGAGATCTGGATGGAAGCAGTTCTTCCTAGAACTGTTTAGGTGACAGAGATGGCGTATGAGGCTGATGTGAACATTATTGAGACACATTGTCAAAGTACATCACCGGCAACATATTGACTGTTGATCAAATAAATGAAGAGACATTTAAAGAGAAAATGGATAAGGAAAAAGAGAAATTATTTGATGAGACAATAAAAAAGTGCATGGGACACATTGATACCCTCTTACCAGCACTGAGTAAAAAAACAATGGAGCTTAAAGAGCTATATAGAGATACATGTAAGACCAATCTTTTGATAGTGGATATCAATAAGGAGATCAGCAAAGTACAAAAAGAAATAAATGATATAGCTGACAATATCATTGGTTCATCAGAACCATTATCAATTATAGAAAATGAGATAGCTGGATTTGAGGAGAAACTTGAGAAATTGGAAAAGGAGAAGGAAAGAATAAAAGGAAAGGCAAAAGAACTTAAATGTAGAGTTAGTCCTAAATTGGATAACCTCATCTCTTTGAGGAAAGAGATCTCAGAGGCACTTGTTCAGGGATAAAAGACATCGAAAGAGAAAATGCATCACCTCACTGGTACAGTTCAAAGAATAGAGGCAACATTGAAGGACAGTGACAGGTTCACTCAGAGCCTGAAATTGGTATTAGCAGACCTATTTCAAATTGTAACCAACCGGTTACAAGGTTTGAGCTAAAATTGCACTCAATTGACATTTTGTAGCCTTTTTCATTGATGTCAAAGGGGAAGTAGTAGAGAAGATAAAAATCCAATGACTTAGAGATCATCTTCTCAAGGGGAGCACACAGTTTTGGTGAGATTTTTGGACTTCAATTTTTGGATACAATTTTGAATTTTTGTCATGGGTGTTGCCATCAATGCCAAAGGGGGAGATTGTTGGCATTACAAACTCCAATGAGAATTGTAGGTGATTGAAGGTATTGTCATTGATGGAAACCTTTCAATCTTATGGCACCGGTAGGCACCGACACCGATAGACTCTACACTAACAAATAGTTCACCGATAGCGACAAGGACGTTTACCAGCACCCTAGCTGATAGAACTTTGTTTATTGTATTTAATTGTAATATATTTTGGTAAGCCGACATGGCATATTGTAATAAGACTCATATATAAGTATGATATCTTGTAGATAATTTTGTAGAGAGATGATAGGATGGATATGTAGAGCGAATACTAAGGCAGATCTTGTAGAAAGGTTTATGGTTATTGTATTAGCTTCAACCAGTACTAAACCTGGCATAGCAGATTCTTTTTGTACCAGTACATTATATTGGATTCTCATAATCCATTTTGTAAGTCAGTGAGACTTCCTTTTGTATTTGAGCAGTGAGCTCAAGGTAGTTGGCCTTCCTGCATGTGCAGGCACACTATTGTAAGTAATACCCATTCATTGGCCAGAGAGTGAATATTGTGGGTCACAAATAGCACCGACATTTTTCCCACACCGGGTTTCCTCGCCAAAAATATTGTGTTATGGCGTGCTTTCTATGTTGTGTTTATTGTTTAAATTTATTGCATTAATTCTTGTTTACCGGTACATTGTTTTGAAATGCAAATTACTTAATAAGGTTAAAAAATTTGTTAACCAATTAGATACTGATTCACCCCCCCTCTCAATATCTTTGGGAATCCTAACATAAACTGTTGTATTCACTACTTCTCTCGAATACACATGAGTTAGATTTTCTTACATCATCATGGTTCTTGTTGCATCCTGAATAGTTTTGTTCTTCCTTTCCACAACTTCATTCTGTTGGGGTGTCTGAGGTGTTGATAGTTGTGTTTTGATTCCATTCACTTCATAGAATGCATTAAATTATCTAGATGTAAATTCTCCTCCTTGATCAGATCTGAAACATTTGATTTTCTTGTCGGTTTCATTCTCTACCATTTCCTTCTATATCTTGAATTTTCCAAAAGCTTCTGATTTCTCTCTTAGAAAGGTAACCCGACACATTCTAGAATAATCATCAATTATTAGCATAAAGTATCTATCTCCCTAAAGACTTTTTGTTCCTGTTGGACCACATAAATCAGTATGAATTAAATCAAGAGTATTATTGGATTTCTCAATAATGCTCTTAAATGTTTTTCTAACTTGCTTTCCCATTTGACATTCCTTACATACTGAATTATGAGGTTTCACAATCTTAGGTAAATCCCTTACTGCCTTAGTTGAATTGATCTTTACAATGCAATCAAAATTCACACGATAGAGTCTTTTATGCCATAACCAACTTTCATTAATGTGTGCAATCAAACATGTCTTATCGTTGGTATTCAAATGAAAGATATTACCTTTAATCTGATTACCGGTTGCAATTTCCAATCCAATTTTATTTATGATTTTGTATTTTCCATTCTTAATTGTAATGGAAATCCTTTTTCCACTAACTGACCAACACTCAAAATATTATCTTTAAACCTTCTACATAATAAACATTATTAGTATTATGCTTACCATACAAAGATATAGTGCCTCTTCCTTTCATTAAACAAGTTTTATCATCTCCAAATCTTACTGGACCTCCATGAATTTCCTAAAATGATAATAATTTTCTTTTATCACCAATCATATGATGCATGCATCCACTATCTATTATCCATTCATCCCTTTCTTCATTTTTTCCTACCAGTGACTGCTCTATCGGTTTGACAATAAGTGTCAGTTGGTCTTCTTTTATTGAAACAAAATCCCATCCACTATTTGTTGGATCTTCATCAGAATCATCTGTAACACCTTCATTTGCATAGTAACATGACTTATCTGTGTTTTTCTTAAATCTGTATCTCTGATATTCAAGGTTAGGCTTATATGTTCTTTTTGCTTCCTCCCTTAGTCTTGCATCTCTATCATGACACCTAGAAGCCATATGACCAACTTTATTGAAATTAAAACATTTGAAAGGTTCTTTACCTTCATACTTACTTCTTGTTGGACCTTTAGGCATCTTCCTTGCAAATAGTGCTTCAAGTTCTTCAAGTTCTTCATTTTCTCTTCTCATATCTTCAAGTTCTTTTGCATAAAATGCTTTCCAATCAGTTTTGTTAGATGATGATGATGATGATGATGATGATGATGATGATGATGATGATGATGATGATGATGATGATGATGCTTTGAAAGCTAAATCAGTCTTGATTGTAGCAACAGGACCAAACTCTTCAAGCTCAAATGCTGAAAGTTTTCTAGCCAACGTATCTCTAGATACTGATGTATTAGGCATTGTTCTCAACTCATTAATAGCAGTCACTTTCATTTTGTAAGCTGGTGGCAAAGCTCTTAAAACTTTAGACACAATTTCATCTTCACTTAAAGATCCTCCACAATATTGTATTCCTAAAACAATTTCATTAGCTCTTTCCATAAATGCATAAATTCTTTCATCTTCTTCCATTTTTAAATTTTCATATCTGACCCGATAACATTCCAGTTTTGCAATTTTGACAGTGGTATCTCCTTCATTCAATGTTTCCAGTTTATCCCAAATAGCTTTAGCAGTAGATCGGTCTGATAATCCCATGATTTGTTGATCTGATAATGCACTCAAAAGTGCTTCTCTTGCTTTGCAATCATTCTCCAAGTCCTTAGCCAATGTCAATGTATGAGGTTGATTCGGAGTAAGACCAACATAGCCATTCTTTGTAACATCCCATATATCTCTTCCAATGCAATTCAGATGTGTTTCCATTCAGATCTTTCATATACCATAGTTAGTTCCATCAAGTTTCAGACTGTCCTTCCTAAAAATATTTGTTGTCATAGGATCTCCTCAAGTTGTTAGGCTTCTACAAAAATAGGACTCTGCTCTGATACCAATTGTTAGGAACCAAGAAGGACAACTAAGAGGGGGGGTGAATAAGTTGTGAACCAGTTGTCAATAAATTATAATCCAAAACAAATTAATCCAACTTAAAACTTAGTGCCAGTAAACCAAACTTAAATGTCGATGAGATAGATTAACATTTATAGTTGTACTGGTGTCACTTAATGAATGAAACGGAAAGAGAAACAACATCCACAACACATGACATGGATATTTTGACATGGAAATCCTGTAAGGGGAAAAACAACAGTGGGAAACCTTACCCACAATCAGATGATACTACTACAGATAGTAAGTGTATACAAATGGGGTTTGCACATGCAGAAAGGCCAACTGCCTAGAGCTCACTGCTCAATCACAGAATAGGAGTCACACTGACTACAATTGGATCGATAAATCCAATAACAATGTACTGCTTCAGGATAGCATCTACAATACTGGATACAGTACCGGTTTAAGCTCTGAACATGAGTGTCAAACACCTTCATAACCTTTCCTTCAACCTTCATATAATATCTGTGTGATTCCCACAAGGATCTGTTTATTTTTTCTCTTCAATATTCGCACACACTCATCATGATAGATCTTCAATAATATCTAAAAATCATATATATAAAACCTAAGACCTATATATGAGGTTGGCTCACTAAAGATATTACAATGAAATCAATTACAAATAAGTCTTGATGTGATACAATATGTCGTCTTAATGCATTTACCACATTATCCAATCAATAAACCATTTCCAAGACATGGCATGCTGATCTGGAATAGATATCATGTACCGGTCCATAACCTAGACCTATCTGCCGGTAAGGGGAAATTTGTCAACCCGATTAGACCAATAAGCAAAACACCAAATCCAAACATCCAATCCATGTCTTCGATATAACCAAATGATCTCCAGATGATAACAAGTCATCATCGTTGCCGATGAACAATATATCCTACTGGTGAACATATACCGGTGACTGTGCATAAGCCACTAACCATGTCATTGAACACAATATGTCAGCTCAATAATAAACCAATATAACCATAGTGCCAAATCAACAATGTAGACCTCCAAGAAGATAAGTCTTGACATCAATGACAAAACCAATACAACACATGACGAAGTCATCCATAATACCAACAAAGACAATCTCTCTTGCCTTTACCCTTATATTTCTTAAATTTGTCTCTCTTGTATTCATTTTCACCATTAGGGAAATTAGCTGCTATATGACCAATCTTATTGCAAGCAAAACATTTCAACGATAGCTTACCTCTGTATTTCCCAGTGCCTCTAAGTAGTCATTTTTCCAACAATGCTTCAAGCTCCACTAAACTGTCTTCATCATCAACATCTCTATTGGATCTAGATTCATAGCTATGGCCAGTATCTCTACTTCTTCTCACAGATGGGTTAGAGACAGAATCTTTGAATGCAAATTATGTTTTTTATACACTACCATCATAGCCATTTGGTTCAAAAGCAATAAGTTTGCCAATGATAGAGTCAAGAGTTACCTTTGTTTTGTCAATGGATTTAAGCTCTTGAATAGCTACAACTCAGATAGCATAGACCGGTAGTAGGGTTCTCAGTACCTTACTGATCACTGTGGCATCTTGCACTTTCCCTCTTGCACTCTTTATTTCACCAACTATCTCTTTTATCCTTTGACCATACTGTAGGGTATTCTCACCTTTAGACATTATCATGTCATCAAATTTTCCTCTTAAACTCTCCTCTTTGGCAATCTTAACATGTTCATCACCTCTATAAATCTCTTCAAGTTTTTTCCATACTTCATATGCAATTTCAAGACCATGAACATCTACATATTCAGCATCAGACAAGGAAATGATAATAGCCTCTACTGCTTGATGATTCTCTTGTTGTTCTTTCTTTTGATCATCAATCAAAGTTCAAGTAGGTGCAGTATACTTATTTTCTATATGATCCCAATACTGACTTCCCAGACTCTTAATGTAAATCTTCATTCTGTCACTCCATATCCTATAGTTATCTTTGTTGAACTTTGGACCTTCTTTATTCATCATGATCTACAAGATATTTTCCTCAAGTTGTTAGGCTTTAGGTTAAAGAGGACCTGAGATGCTCTGATACCAATTGATGGTATGATGAAAGAATAAGTATCTGGTAGAATACTGAGAGGGGATAGGTGAATCAATATACTTAAAAACCGATACAAACTCCCAAACTCAAATTCAAACTCACAAAGTAAACTTTCACTTATCAAGATCAATACTCAACATCAACCAACTTCAACCGGTTTGACTCTTACGACAACTTAACAATAAACAAATTCAATCTTGTAAACATAAAAAATGCTTAATCATATGTCAACATATTCATCTCTCAATGCCTCCAACTATCATGCCTTATCAGAACAGTTAAGTAGTTAATCAAATCAACAAATAAGATCATAACCACAAAAGCATTCACCACTTGACACAGATATTTATACGTGGAAAACCCAAATAGGTAAAAGCCACAGTGAGATGAGACTCACAAGGATAGCTATTTGAACTCTTTTGAAGTTTACTCTGTTAGGAGCCAATCCTATTAAAGCTTTTACAATAAGTCATGTTAAGAACTAATTCTAGTTAGGAATCACCCAGTTAAGGGATTTACAAATATGCCTTGATGAAAAGCACAATACCCTGTTAGGAGTAACCTCCCTAGAGGATTTTTTTCCCGACCAGATGTATAAGATTTTTATATCAACTATTCAATCACACTCCGTGATTATTGTTTTTTATATAAATGGAACACGAACATGATAACCATTAGCATCTCGAGAACCTTCTGGAATCCACACCAACACCACTTATCGAATCCATAAAAAGATCTTCAACGAAGCTCTGCCAGTAAAACCTACTGGTAACCAAAAGGCTTACTAGAACATATGATAGCTTCTAGATCACCAAATCTTGAACCAACTGAATGTGACACGCACATGAATGACCAAACCAAACCAATTCCACCAAACTAAACATACCGAAGAATACCGGAGATGATCTCCAGATCAACATCACAATCCAACCACTCTACTGGAACCTAGTAGACAACCAAACAAGCTAGTGTTGACATCAATGCAACACATAATCAATTCCTCCAAATTTCCAACATTGTTATGTTGCAAAAATAAATTTGAAATTTGAATTTTGGTAATACTTTTATATAGAATTACTTTGAGATTTGTATTATACCAAATGTGTTGTTGAATAACATAATTGGATTTTCATAGTGTGTTTATTTTCTCACAAAAGTGTTTTTATGAAATAGATCATCTTGTCATGGTATGACATTCTTTGTGTAATATATTTCCTACAAGTATAAGATCATTTTTCTTGCACATGCCTCTTATTAAGGGCTAGTATACAAATTAATTTATACACCATTTATTCCTTTCATGGTATCAAATAGTAATCACCTTATTTTTTTGTGTTAATGGTATGAATTTTTGTACCAACCTTAGATTGAGAGAGAGTTTTAGCAAAGGGAATCTTGATGTGGAAAAAATGGAAAGCACATCAAGGATAAACATAGAAAAGTTCATGGTTTCTTAATTTTTTTCTTTCTAGTAAGATTTTTCAACATGTCTTACTTAAAATAAGTTCTTAATCTAAATGGCAATTAATTGGTAAATGATAAAAAACAAGAACTTGGTTGATTTACTAACAATTAAATTTATGAATGACAAGATTGTTTAAAGAAATTTTAAAAATAATAAGAATGAAAGATAGAAACTTGATAAGTATTTTGTACCAATCTTAGATTGAGAGAAAGTTTTAGCAAAGGGAATCTTGATGTGGAAAAGTGGAAAGGATATCAAGGATAAACATAAAGAAGAGTATGGTTGCTTAATTTTTCTTTCTAATTAGATTTCTTAACATGTCTTACTTAAAATAAATTCTTAATCTAAATGAGATTCAGTCGATAAATAATAAAAACAAGAAATTGATTGATTTACTAACAATTAAATTTATGAATGACAAGATTGTTTAAAGAAATTTATAAAATAATAAGAATGAAAGATAGAAACTAGGTAAGCAAACTGAAGGAAATAATTGGAGGGTCCTATTAAAAAAACTCAAAATTGCAAGTAGAAGGAACAAAGTCGAATTTTGATATAAGATGTTGGCATACCTATAGAGTACAATCATGTCATTATTACATACAACTTTTTTGAAAAAGGTACGATACATAACAACAAACAAAAGAATGTTAAAATTATGTTAAAAATTTAGAAAAATGAAAAATAAAATAAGAATGTAGAATTCTCTGTAAATATATGATCTCAAAAAAATTCACATCCATTGTATGTGTTTTGCATACATATCCTCCAATCATGGCAATCCACGAGACCATATTTATTTTAGGTATTTTGTCAAATAGTTCATGTCCCTTGCCTATGCTTCCACATTTTGCATACTACATTATCCGACAAAATTACCATCCTTTATCATTTGACAAATTTCGTTCTGATAAAATCACTATCTTTTATCATTTGACAGATTTCATATATATCATTTGACAAAATTACTCTCTTATATCTCTTTGATCTGTAATAGCATTTAGATATTAATGCTTAAAATCATTTCATATTTATGTGGTATCGCCGTATATTTAAGTACTCCAAAAGAATCTTTAAATCGACTGAATATAACAATAAATAAACAAAATTGCGTGGATCACACGAAGAGTTGGTGTTGGAGCTATTTAAGCAATAATCTTTTTCTCACAGAATACCTTTGTAGAGAAATAGATCTTTTGTTGTTTGTTTATTAATGATAAAGATATTTTTCACAATTTAAAATATATAAATTTAATAATATATATAAATCGATTAAAAATTTGTTTCTGAATTAAATTGTATGTAAGATTTTTATATCAACGTTGATCATACTTCATGATCTATCATCAGAATAAAGAGAAAAAAAGAATAAAAAACAATGCATCACGGAGTGTGATTGAATAGTTGATATAAAAATCTTGTACACGATTTAACCCATTCATTTATTTTACAAAGTTTGTGTGTTTCTTCTATGGTGGGAAATTACAAAGCCAATAAAATCATTGCTTGGATAAGCATGATGAAGAAACAATAATACAGGATATTTATGTGTTTTTATCTTATAATAAAGAATTGTGCTAAATAAGTATTAATATAGATTATGTAATTAAGTTAATGTGATTAATATTAAAAATATATTGTATTTCATTTTGTGTTTATATATTTTTAGATTTTCTTTTAATTGAAATTTCATGTTATCTAGAATAAGAAATCAATAGAATTATATTACTTCTAAATAATCTTAGTATATTTATAATAATAAATTAGCTCATAATTGAATTAATTATTAAATGCGTTTTATATATTTGAAAGTGATTTTTTTCAAGGATTGGTATCTAAGTTAATTAATTGCATGAAACAATTAAGCAAAAATCAGCCTAGTTCAAATGAGTTTGTAGATTTGAGTCCATAGAAATCATAATCATGGAATAAATAGTATCAAGATGTAAGTTGGATGAGAAAATGATAGGTAGTTCTTCCATTATTTACAATAGTGGTAGAGTACATAGCAATTACTCATGTTTGCAAGGAAGTAAAATGGTTGTGCATGGAAATTTGCTTGGTATAAAATATGGTACATATTCATTATCATAGTCATGGCGATCAAGAATTTTCCTTATCATGCTTAATCAAAGAATATTAGAATGTAGTACCACATTGTGAGAGATATGATTCAAAATATATGGGTATCATGAGAAAAATGATAAAGAATAAATTAATGGGCACGCTAGCCTTAGTAATTGATAATTTAAGAGTCATTATTATAGAGAGTGTCCAACAAGGTGGAGAATCTTAAAAGAGTATCAGATATTTTTCATGTTAAATAGTTTAGATGAGATTTTGATCTAAAATAATATTTTAATTAAGAAAAATATCAAATTTTGAAAAATGTATTAACATTTTAAAAAATTGGTAATATTTTAGGTATTTTCCATTTTCTTGAGGCTTCTACTGAAAATGATTTTTCCAACTAAAAATGCTATATATTATATTTGCTTTCTATTATTATATTTTTTTCAAATCAAGTATATGCACTAGTCCATAAAATGTGTTGCTACACCACTAATACAATCCAATATGCTTATTATATTTTTTAAATAAATAATAATCAATTTAAATTAAATAAATAAATAAAACAAGGGCTATGTTGTAGCTGCAATGCCTATCAAAATATGCATTATTGGAATAAAAGTTATATAAACAAAGGGAACATATATGTATATGTCTATATATTCATCTATGTCATGTCTGTAAATATGGAACATAAATAACTTTTTTTGTAGAATAGGCTTCATGTGTTTAAATTAAATCTCTACAATATTTGCAAGCATCCTTCTAATAACTTGTTGAAGCATGGGTTGTGTTTATTATTTTGCATCTAATGCATGTACAAATCATATAATTAATTTTTAAAGATCAATATTGTAAAGTAATGGAAGGAAATAGTTATCAAATAATCCATTAAAAAAATTTAGCTACTAAGTAAAAGATCAAGAAAACTCATAGAAAAATAGAATTTCCCTTGAATATTTTCACAATTTTTTAGTAGAGTAAAACAAGTTTTGAAGGGGACCCAAATTTTTTTACAAAAATAGGACAACCAGCACCAGGAGAGAAACAGACTCAAACAAACAACTAGCCAACAACAAAACAAAAGAGATAAAAAAAAAAAGGGTCATCAGACCTGAAGGCCTACTGAAGATTTTTTAACATTTTAGAAGCTACGATATTGCTATCAAGGTTCAACTGTGTAGTTTTTTAGTCAAAATCATTGACCCATGTTTAAGTAGGGTAAGAATGATCAATCCCATATTTTAGAAGCTTCAATATTCTTACGAATCACACCTTCATTGATGTTCGAGACATCATGGAAAATATGGGCTTAATCATTCTTACCTTTATCATGGTTGTGCATTCTAGTGAAGGGTCCAAGAACAGGTCCAGTGTTATGCCTTGTTGATCTATATCAGCATTCTTCCCATCAACCTCCACAAAAGTAGACAAGGAGCCAAAAATATCCTTTAACAAACCCTTAAGGGTTTGCATCTTTTCATTTAATTTTTTGAGGCCTTCATAACTATTCTACATAGTAGTTCTACTCATATCCACTACAACCCTAAGCTTATCATCATTTGTATCAATGGTCTCTTCAAGAGACCTAATATTTTCCTTATGATCCAACTTCATAGATTTCACATCCTTGACCATATTTTGGATAAGAGAGAACATTTAATCAGCATTGTCTACAGCAAGGGACTTGTTCAAACTAATCTATTTGAATTTCATCTTGTCATTAAGGGTATTAACCCTTTCCTTAAACAAGTTGATTTTAGACACCATCCATTTAAATAGATTGTTTTGTCCTTCCATGACATCCTTGGCCACCACCAACATGTCCCCTATTCCAGTTGTAGAGGGCCCCTTATCCATTCCCATAAGGGTACATTTCTCAATTTCAATAGGGATATTAATGTGGAAATCCATCCCCTGCAGGTCCCCACTAGACTCAGGAATATCAACCTTGTCCCCTACCACCTCATCAATTTTATTTTTGACAATTAAATTCTCTGAAGTTTTCTTAACAGGGGGGGCACTAGATGCCCTTTTATTTCCAATAACATAATGAGACAAATTAGAGCCTTTATTCTTCTTTTCTTTCACTTTTTTAAACTTAAGAAGATTTAGATGATTCCCCCTCCTAGTATTTACCCTTCTTAGCATAGCTAGGGGTTAGGGAGTTTGGAATATACTCCTCTGAGGGTACATAATTAGAGTCTTCTTTATCAATTTCATACCCATGAGACCAACCAAGGATGGAATTATCCTTCCTATGGTTTTTGTGATTACCAATATGGTAGAAAGCACCATCATTAGAAGGGGCATCTTCAAAATCAACAGAAAAATTAGAAAAATACCAACAAACATTCTAGGAAAACTCAATTTTACATTTAGAGCCAGAGGGTTTAGTTTGAATAGACAAATATTTTGCATGCTCCATGATAAATAGAATGAGGCCTTCATGGACAATCGATAAATTAGGGTTCTTTATGTGAGCATTAATCCCATAGCTAAGAGAAGAAAGAAGATAAAAGGACAAGTATATCCATCTATCATGCCTAAAATGATTTAAAATCATGAAATGATAGCTAAACAAGCTCAGAAAATGACCATCAAGGGTTAAGTACCTCATGATAACCTCTACAACTTTAGCACAAAGGGGTTTGATGGATACTCAGTCATAACTCCCATCAACAGTCCTCTTAACCCTTTTCCATTTAGCTTCTTTTAAGAATATATTGACCACCTCATCAGACGCCTTTTAGTCCCGATAAAATTTGTAGCCCTTCCAGTGATTTTAGCAATAAGGTATTCAATAATTGATATTTCAACCTTATAAGCATGCAAAATTCTATTCTCCCATCCTTCCAAAAGAGCATTGGTCACTAGAGGGTCATGGACATGGATTTTCTCTAGGTAAGGGGTAATATTACCTCTTGAAAGTTTATCCCAAATAGACTATTTATTTTTTCATTTCTGATTAGAGGTGGGCTTCACCTTGTTTATTTTTCCACTAATACTTTTTTTGTAGCTAATAGAGAGCCCGGAAAGGGAAAAGAAAAAATCTAGAAAGAAAATAGAAATGAGACTAACAAACACCTCGAGACAAGAAAACTTGGAAATAAATGTCATACCTTTTCCTTGCATAATGGGGAGCAAACATATAATCCTTCCCATCTGCACGAGCCAAGTGTAATGAGCCATCGTTACAAAGAGAGTTTTCCAGTTAGATTTTTAATTTCCATGTGGATGTGATTGTAGGTCCCCCACCCTACTATATGATGTTGCTTGACACCGGCATTAACAAAGTCATCAACAACTTTACTACATTCGCAAAAAACATTGGAGATTTTATAATCACCCAAAGATTTAAGCATTTCAATGCTATCAACTATTAAGCTTTTTATTGTCTAGCTAGGGGCTTGAACATCCCTTAAACAAGGGTATGTGCACCAAGTTGTGGTACTAAAAGGGGGTCTTAAGATGCCACTTTTTTTTTCAGAAATGAGCAAAGTCTAAACTTTAATGACAAATTGAACATTATTAAACTCCAAATTTAAACATGCAAGAAGAACAAAAGTCAAAGTGATTCAAGTCTACTAAATCTAAACTACTAGTTTGTTTTGAAATTGGTGGAGATTGAGGGCTTGAAAAAGGAGGACCACAAAAGTGGTCATGTTTTTATGTAAAAAACATAACATAGCATCTATTGTGGCCCCCCTAAAATCTTAACTTTTTTTTAGAATTTTTAAAATCTCCTCAACAAGAAATTAGATAACACCTTGTAGTTTATGCCATAGTTTTTGGCTAATTTTTTAACAAGTATATGATTTTTTACTAATTTTTGAAGTGAACACATCTTGAAAAATAGAAATTTGAGTGTGATCCCCCCTAAAATCATTAAAAACTAATCAAAAATCAAAACTTGTTTTTTTTAAGTTATCTATAATGGAGTCTAGTTTCTAAAAATGTAAGTTGCTTCAAAATTTGATGAACGTGTAAAAAACTATGCCCAAAATAGCACGTTGGTTTTTGACCAAAAATGGACACACTAATAAAAGAAAT
The DNA here is from genome assembly GCF_030272615.1 of Cryptomeria japonica. Lineage (NCBI taxonomy): Eukaryota > Viridiplantae > Streptophyta > Pinopsida > Cupressales > Cupressaceae > Cryptomeria > Cryptomeria japonica. Next base: position 758,574,231 of record NC_081411.1, read on the forward strand.
TAAAGATGAAAGCCTTAACAAAATCAAAATTTGAATAAAATTACATGGTTGGATAGCTAAGAGAGAGCTTAACAATATCATGGTGTTTTTTTAAATTGCATTCAAACATGTGCAAACTTAATGGAGAGCACAACCAAAAACAAGTGAAATTTTTTAATCTTTTGATAAAAACATGTCTTAGGCATGAAATAGTCTTCTAACCCAACAAAGGTTGGTGTTTTCCAATGTCAACCATTTGGCGAGCGCAAAATATGGTGATTTCCCTATTTGGCTCTCACAAAATACAAAAATTTCTCATTTCACATTTTGGCGCTCACCAAATGTGAAAAATATTTTTTTTGCTAGCGCTTGCCAAATGTGTTGCATTGATAAATTGAAGGTTTTGTGAATGTACAAATTTTCCAATTTGGGAGCAAGTTATAACAATCCCCAAAGAATAATATATACATGAAATATAACATTTCAATATGTCAATAGGTATTTTTTCATTCTTATACTTCAAGTTATATTTCATGTATATATTGACAAGATGTTTGAGAGTGTTTCAACTCTATAGGAGTTATAATATAGATTCTAATTTTTAGAGGATCATATAAATTTTCAGATTGAGCCAAATTTCAGTAATCAACATGTCTCACTCTCTTTATCTTCCCCAAACTCTTGACCTATCTCTCTCCCTCTCTTGTCTCTCTCACTTCTCTCTCCCCTCTCTAGGTATTGTAGACACCCAAAATTGTCATGTCTAATTAAATAAATATTTTATTTATTTAATTATCTAAGCCTAATTCTTCTATTAATTAAATAAATCTTTATTTATTTAATTAATTCATTTATCCTCTTCTAGCCTTATTTCTCATTTGAATAAATACATTTATTTATTTAAATTATCCTTTTCCTAAATTAAATAAATATTTATTTATTTAATTGATCTCATTTCTTGTATTAATTAAATAAATCTTTATTTATTTAATTAATTCATTAACCTTTTCTACCCATGACACATGTCATTCATCTCTTAATTCCTACACTACCTACCTCTTTCATTATTTTATTATTTCTTCTACCTACCCTCTAATCATAGTCGACATCCTTTTTACACCTCTCAATCTTATCCCTCCATTTCATATAGTGACTTCTATATAAGGAGATGCTTCCTTCATTATCAAACCCTAATGAACTATTTTTGTTCATTTGACTACACCACGATCCTACTTGCAACCACATTCCATTCTTTGTTGAGCTCTTGTGCACATAAAATCTGAGAGCAAATATATCAAGCAAGATCAATGGAGATAGGAAGAATGGAGATCAAAACCCTATTGGACATGTGATGGTATAATCTTTTTGATTTCATTTGATTTGCATTGTCTTAGGTAATCTTCATATGTTATGGTGGATCTTTGTTGTTGTTAGGCTAGGGTTTGGTGGTTGAATTCATTTAGCCTTTCAATTTTGTTATTATTGTTATCCATTTTCACCATATACATTTTGGCACGCCCCGTGGGACATGGATTTTTGTTAGATCTATGTTTTTTGTAGATTTTTCTAACCCTATATTGTTGTTTTGTAAAACAATTTGGAGAATAACCTTGTGCAGCTAGGGTTTTGGACCAAAAATCAAGATCTTGGAGAGATTTGATCATATCTCACAAATGGCTAGGAAATTTTGTACCAAATTGTTTTTGCAGGTTGAAGAAAGTATCAGGAGCTCTCAATACAAAATTCAGATTTTTTGGAGCACATTTTCATTTTCTATGAATTTTTTATGATTTTTCATAAAAAATTAATTTTGAGAGCAAATGAGAGAATTTTTTAGATTTTCTTACATTTTTGGAAATATTTCATAATTATACACAGGATCTATTCTTTGTGATTTTAATTTTGATGCAAAATATTTCCCTAAAAATCAGATCTTTAAAAATTAGGGTTTTTCCTTATTTTCATCATATCTCACAAAAGGATTTGAATTGTGGCATAAAATTTTTTGTGCAAATCCAGAAAAGTATCAAAAGGATTTAGTACAAATTTCATATTTTTTGGATCAATTTTGCAATTTATATGAATTTTTTATGATTTTTCATAAAAAATTAATTTTGAGAGAAAATTAACAAATTTTTTAGATTTTCTTACATTTTTGGAAATATCTCAGAATTATACATAGGATATAGTATTTGTGATTTTAAATTTGATGCTCAAAAATTAGATCTTTGAAAATTAGGGTTTCACATTATTTTACTCATATCTCACAAACTGCTTGGATTTGTTGCGGAAATTTTTTTATGAAAGTTTGGAAGACCATCAAGACTCTCTAGTAAAAATTTTAGATTTTTTGGATCGATTTTGCATTTTATATGATTTTTTTATGATTTTTCATAAAAAATTAATTTTTGGAGCAAATTAGCAAATTTTTTGGATTTTCTTACATTTCTAGAAATCTCTTGAAATTTTACAAGTGTTCTTTTTTTATGATGAATCAGATCTTTGAATTGGTCAACAAAATGCATTGTTGGAGGCCCCTATTTCACAAAGTCTTTTGAATCTAAAATTTACCTAACTTGTGTGCTTGCAAGAAGGGGTGATCATTTGAAACAATTCAAACTACTAACAACTCTTTGTTTTAGGTACTTAGCAAGGGTTTTTTGGATTTTTATTGTGTGTCTTGTTTTCATAGACTAGCAAACACTTCCATTGGTGCACTAAAATTGAATCATTGTCTTTTGTGTCTTGAGCAATAGGCTCTTTTTGTTTAATCGTTAGAGGGCCTATCTTCCTGTGTGGTCATTAGGACTACTAGTGAGAAGAGAACAACCCAAGTGGTAGCGAGGAAAACCCACCTCTTCTGAACCACTATAAACAAATGTATTTATGGTGAAAACTATGAATAACGTGTGCTGATTAGTTCATACCGACACTATGTCTCCCCATAAACCCGTTTGATCAAATTTATTTGATCAGTTGTAGGGCGTAACCCCTACCGGCTGGGAGCCTTCTGTATTTACAGAGCTGAAAGTGCCACATGTATGGCCACATGAGCGGATGCCCTTACTAGCACCTTTTTGTTTTAGAAGCCCAAATCCTTCTAGTTGTTGGGGCAGGAGGTCAGACCTCTGGTAGCGGCCCACACACATACGGTTCTTAGTAGAGATACAAAATTCACCATGGGGAGTTTTTGTGGGGACTGATGCTTGGTTGACCCGAGAAGTGAGTGCCAAGGGTGGAGCCAGTGAGGTCAAGCATCTAAGTATCCACTCTGAATAGCATAGCCTCGGGGGTAAAACCCTATGTGGGATCAACAACTATTGTCTTGGCCAGCCATAAGAATTGTGCTTGACTTATTTTAAACATTCAAACATTCAAGACCAAACAGCAAAAAATTGTGTCTTTTGTGTCTTCAAGTGTATGCAAAACAATTTTACATCAAACAACACACTTTTCTTGGAGTCATTGTCAGTCTAAACACTTGCAAACATTGAGTCCTCATCAACATTGTGTCCTCTTGTCACGAAAAATAGTCAAACATTCAGATTTGGTCACAACAAACAACTTCACAAATTGGAAAAATTTTACAGTCCAGCAAACAAGAGCAATCAGTTTTGGAATTCTTGAGCTTCCTAGGTTGTTTCTCCAGGTTTTCATCTAGCATTCAACTTGTCTTTGGGTCTCACAAAGTCCATCATTGCTTTACATCTTGCTTTACATTCACACTTGTCTAAACTTGAGTCAAAAGGTCACTTGCTTGTCCTTATCATACTTTGTCAACACACTACATACAACAACACTTTGCTAAGTGGTCCCTCATCAAGGTTTCTTACCTTTGGGTCTCATTTGGTCTTACTTAGAGTCAAGGTCAACTTACCTCATCAAGAGAAACTATCCTCTCTTTGGAAGTCACACCTACTCTACTACATACATACTTGGTCTTACACTTTGGACATTGCAAGTACACCTCAGATTCATTTACACTCCATCCAACTCTTGGTCTTCCATACTTTTTCCATTTTCATCTAGTCTCACACATCTTGGTCAATACCTAGTTCATGGTTGAAACCCATCTTCAAAAATCTAGGAGAGAAACTAAAGAGGCTCAAGAGTCCGCAAACATGAGTTCTTATGAGTATGACAATGATGTCTTTTTCAATACTAATCATAACACATTACCTGACATGGATGCCTATAGAAACATTCCAAATGTTGAGAACATGGACACTACAAACAATAATGATACACACAATGACAATATGGACAACTTTTCAGTACATTTAGTAGATGTGGAAGAATCCATTATGGACCCCCGCTTCAATCAACTGATTGAGGAAATAATGAGGAGAGATAGACAATACTTCTTACAAATGATGGCACAAAGTGGAGCCAAGATACCTCATGATTTTGACATGTCTCAAATAATGGAAAATCGACCTTTGCAACAAACTCACTCCAACATGGATCAAAGGAGGCCTAATAGTGGAGGAAATAGAGGACCACATCTTGTGCCTGAATCACCATCATCTTTGTTTCAAAAACCAGAGGTCCCACATACACATGGTCAAGCATATGATACTCACCTTCGCAGACCATTATGGAAGTCTTATGTAGAAAGATATGTTCAATCACATACAAATGCTAAGGATCAACCACCAAAGCAATTGCATATTCAAAGGTATGCTCAAAATTTGGACATAAGGAAACCCTGTGTCAAATTTGGGGGCAACACATTAAAACATGACATGCCTGTAGAGTATGGTATACATGCACAAAATAGATATGGTGTTCCTCAACATGAATCTATACCAAGTGGTCCATATATGCAGCATCACTATAGACCTCCTCCATATGAACATGTGTATGATCAATATCATCCATATATGCAATATGCTCCTCCTCCAATTGGTGCCTCAAACATGGGGTATGCTTCAAGAAGTCGATCTCCACCTAAGAGCAATTTGGAGCAACAAATTAGGGACTTACAAAAGAAAATGGAGGACATAAATACACCGAAGCCAACATACACAATGAGAGACATATGTCCTTATCCATTCGACAAGAGCATTCCAATGCCTCCATTTCCTACACACTTTGTGATGCCTAAATTTGATAAGTATAGAGGAAAAGGGGATCCTAAGGCACACATAAGATAGTTTTTCACAGCTTGCATTGAAGTAGCAGCAGAAGAGACATATTTGATGAGATTATTCCCACAAAGCTTAGGTGATCAAGCTATGGAATGGTTCTCCCAACTCCCACCTGGCATTAATTCATGGGGTGACTTAGCAGAGGCATTTATTCAACATTTCTCCTACAATATAGAGACAGACATATCAGTCACTACTTTATGCAACACCAAGCAAAAAGAGGGAGAGTCTTTTGCATCATTTTTACAAAGATGGAGAAATCTAGCCAGCAGATGCTCTTGTGAAATTCCACAAAAACAAATGGTAGAGATGTTCACACAAAATGTTAACAAAGACATTGGTTATGATCTAAGAAAAGCTTGTTTGTCCACCTTCAAGGATGTCATTGAAAAAGGCTTAGCAACAGAGAAGGTCCTAATTGAACAAGGAGTCATTAAGATATTCAAGGAAAACAAAGATGACTTTAAAGGAAAAGACAAGCCAAGATTTTGGAATAAAAACAAGAACATAGTCAATGATGGTGTTGTTGATGCCAACACAGTGTGACCCAAATTCATCTTTTCGGGATCAAGTTCTACAAACAATCAAGTGAATACTCAAACAACTTCTAGATCACGAAGGAATTACACCCCATTAGGAGAACCACTTGAGTCAGTCTTCAAAAAGTTAGTGGCAAACAAGGTAATCACAGTTCCAAATTTTCCTCCATATGAACCAAAGGTTAAACCAAATTGGTGGAATGATGATGAGTATTGTGAATTTCATAAGAGCAAGGGTCATAAGACAGGAAATTGTCATCGACTAAAGAATATCGTACAAGATCTCATTGATAGAGGTGACATTGAGATTGAGGGACACTCATCCAATCAAGAACATGAGATGTTTAAGGAGCCGTTCCCAAAGCATGACAAGGGAATAGCTAAAGCCACAGATGATCAAACCAACTATACTAGAGCACCTTACAACTATGATTCAGCCATCAATCACATCTCGATGGACAATTATGTCTCTACTATTATCATCAAGGACAAAAACCCTGAGAATCCTACTCAAAGACCCAAGATTGTCCTAAAAGGTGTTGGATTTCTTCCGAACCTACCTCTGAATGTCATGTTACAACCTGTCGAGGTAAAATTATTTTGCCAGGTGCTTCAACTAAAAATACCACTTCTTCATCAACCAAACCTGAGTATGACCTTGTAGAACAATTAGGGAAGACACCCACGCTCATCTCCATACTTGAACTCTTATGCATATCCCCTGCACATAAAGCCATTCTTGACAAAATCTTGAGAGAAACTGTCATTCCTACTGATCTGAACGTGGACCAGTTTCAAGCCATGGTGGGATACCTTTCCATTCCACACTCCCTTACATTCACAGAAGTTGATGACGCCTCCGTAAGTCAGCCACATAATGCACCGTTACACATTGAAGCCTTCATACACAAACATCGAATAAAACGAGTCCTGATAGATGGAGGAGCAAGTCTAAACATTTGTACATTGAGCACTATTAAACAATTGGGATATTCTGATAAAGCTGTGAATTCTACAAACAAAATTACTATCAAAGCATATGATGATGAAGAGCGTTCATCCAAGGGTACAGTCACCTTACCTCTCAGAGTTGGGCCAGTTACAAAGGATGTGGTTTGTCAAGTCCTAGACCTAGATCTCACATACAACAAATTACTAGGATGCCCATGGATTCATGAGATGAACGTAGTACCATCTACATATCATCGATGCATCAAGTTTCCACACAATGGAGTTCAAGTGACCGTCAAAGCTGACCCAAATCCATTCATATATTGCAACAATTTGCAACCTAGATTAGAAATAACAATTCCAGTCAATCGAGAAGCTATTCCTTCATCAGCATATGTGGATCCAAAATCATTAAAAGCTTCTACATCAAAATAGGCAAAGATCAAAGAAAAGTTCAAGATTAAAAACCTAGGATGTGGTGAGTATATCTTTCATGTTGAGCAACTCCCACTATCTCCTAAGGTATTCACTCAACAGGAGCAACCTACAAACAATTTGCAAGGAATTGGATGTGAACCACCTAGTGTTGTGGCTACTAAGTCTGAATGCAAATCTCCTCTAGTGGTGCAAGCAACTCTTGATATCAATAGTCCTAAGAGTGGTTCCAGCGAAGAATCTATTGAGCGTATCGCCAGCCATCTTGAGAACTCACATAGCTTTACCATATCATCCACTCATTCCATTTCCACTCCACTTCCAGACTTGGATCAACAAGAATCACAAAAGCCCTTACTCATTGGGGATCACAAATCAAGCTTTGAAAAGAAAAATCTAAAAGTCAAAAATAAAGAGAAGTCCTTTAGTCCAAATCAAAATCAAAAGCTATTGGACTCTACAAAAATCAAGGTCAAGGATGAAAATCCTATGAAAGAAAAATAACAAGAATTGATCTCCCCTAATATCAAAAGAACTGGGAGCAAAAGTTCTAAAATTTTAAGTCAAAAAGCACACTTGTTGATCCTAAGTCTCCATCATGCTATCCTACTTTCACTTCTTTTCACAATCATAAGCCCTCATAGCTCATCCACTCGTTCCATACATATAATCCCTTCTGGTGATACATCATTGACCTTTAATGGAGCTTCCTCGAAGGACTTTGCTATCAGTGATGCCCAAACTTCTTCAGGTGACACACATATGGGCCTACGTAGTCCACACACAAGTAATTCTATCTCAGTTCCTTTATCAAGGAAGACAGACACTCAAGCTACACATCATTCAGTCAAGGAACAATGCAGCTACATTCACAAAGTCAAGCCTCACACATTTGAGGTAGGTGACTTAGTTCTCAGAGAAAACCCCAAGAATCAGCAAGACAGAGAGAAGAAGGGCAAGTTCAAACCAAATTGGCTTAGTCCTTACATCATTACAGCAGTATATGGATTTGGGGCATATCAGCTCTCAACTACAGAAGGTGAACCTTTGGAGGATCCTATCAATAGCATGCACCTTCACAGGTTCTACACATAGCTCTTTGGAATATCCTAATTCAAAAATACAAAAAAAATCAAAAAAATTCAAAAATACAAAAAAAATTATAAAACAAAAAAAATCATTACTTGGTGAAAACCTGGCAAACAGGCACCTTGTGACATAGAAAAAATCAAAAAATCAAAAAAAGTAAAGAGAAATAATTTCGTCCAATGGTGAAAACCACTTCGGTGGTGCCTTGGGCAAGTACCATGTTGAAAACTAGGTCACCAGCACCATGTGTAGAGACATTGCTCCTCCCTCCTTCAGGATCCACTTTCATCCTTTCACTTCGCACACACTCACGACCAATTCATCCATAATAAACTTACCCATTCCCATCATGGCTTGTTATTGATCTACCCAAGATTGGTTAGCCATTCATAATAAACCTCCCTTTACATCCATAATAAATCAAATCCTATCTGTGGCTACGGCAAATCCTATGTCTAGTGATGGGTGTGGAACTAAGAACATCACATATTTCAAGGAGTACAGTTTCTTCCAACTTCCTTCAGTCTATCCACGCACAATCCGCAATAAAATAACATCTGCATCGCCAGTCCACAATAAAGTTTCATCTTCTCCGCAATAAAGTATCAGCTTCATGGATTCAGTCAGTTTCAGATGAGACAGCAGCAACAATGAGATTCAACAAAATCAAATCTTTCAACAGACTCAGACAACATATGGTTCAGTGCTATCTATCCTTTTTGTGAAAGTAAACATTGTGACCACAATCAAATAAGACTTATACAAGTGACAAGAGACACTAAACTTGAGGACTACAGTGGATGTTGGTGTCGAGTCTTGGTTTTCTTTTGATTTTATCTTTTGGTGACATGTCTTTTAGCTTTTCCAGGATGTCTCTAACTAGAGAATATATCTCCAGGATGTCTTTGACTAGAAAGGCGAGGATGGGGTATCGTCGCCTATTTGTATTTGCTGTCTATGGATTGTCTTTTAGTAATGCTATGACTTGTCCAAGGATATGAGGACACTGTGAGTCTAGTATGAACTGGGGCATTCCTTGTTTGTGACTGTCTTATCTCCATGCCAATAGGTACAATGACTTTTTGGGTCAAACATATGCCTCAATTGTCATAACCTACTTACCATAATAAAGCTCAATGATGATAACGCACAAGAAGCTCTTTCACGTTCATATCTTCTATCTTTCATCCCCCTTTCTTGATTGACTTCCATCATCCTTCTTGAGTCCGTGTAGCCTACTATCACATGACTGAGTATAATGACACACCAAAAACATTTGCATTTCATGTAGTTGCACCTATATTACCACATATAAGCATTTCATACATACATATAGATATCACAACTACATCACATCCTGCACACAACACCTGTTAGCACAATTTACATTTGCATTATCATATTCATCTGCATTACATACATTCACATTTGCATCATGCATACACATATAAAACATAAAAGAACAAAAAAAAATATTGCATTGCATCATATACATATTTGCATCCATATCATAAGCATCACATAGAAACATACATCACATAGGTATGCATGCATATAGCTTCTACAAAGATGAATCATCTCATATATATATATATAAAGTGTCATGATACAATGATGTCAAAATCATATGGCTACAATCACCTGCAAGTGTCTACATCATCATACAAAATGGTACAATACTGATACATAGGGAGCCCTCTATGGCTATGATGAATTCCCTTCCTCAGAGCCGGCTGGCCTCGATGGAGTTTGAGCCCTAGAAGGACCCACCCCAAGATCATCTCTCCTGGCCCCTGTGTCCCCTACAGCCACCCCTCGTGTCGCCCTATCCGAATAGAGGAACCCACTGATAACTACTGCCAACATTGTTGGTAGTGCTAATCCTGTCCATGTCATGGTATCCCATGCCACATGTCCCACCCTCATCTCCAGTCCCAGATCCTAGAACACTCATCTCAGTGCATCCCTATCTCCATCTCGATCATAGGGTACTAACTCCCCATCGATTGGTATCTGCAGAATCCTGTATACATCCTCCAAGGTGACTATCATCTCCCCCATTGGCAAATGAAAAGTGCAAGTCTCAGAGTGCCACCTCTCCACCAGTGCAGTCAACAATCCCATGTTTGCCTGAAACTCAGGCACATATAGAACATGTCTCAATCTCATAGCCTCAATCGCTGCTCAGTCCTCAATTGTCAACTCAGGTCGTAATCTTTGTGTCAATGGAAATCTCTCCCGTGACTCTAGCATAGGCATATACTCCTACAGTCACACAAATCAATCATCTCAGTCCTAGTGACACTCACTGTTCATCACAAAGTGTTGCTTCTATCCTAGTGGTACTCCCTGTTCATCACAAAGTACTACGTGTTTGGCACTCCCTGTTCATCACAAAGTGCTCCTCACATTTGCACTCCTTGCTTATCACAAAGTGCTGCTCATACTTTAAGTACTCCCTGTTCATCACAAAGTACTCTATCTTGGTACTCACTGTTCATCACAAAGTGCCTTGATCTATCCTAGTCTTCCCTAGAGGACCTACTTGAGTGTATCCTCTCAGCAGCTTATCCAATTGACAGCGTATGTTCATCACAGAACTGTCGATTTGACGTAGAAAACACAAATTCACATTTTTGGACACAAACGTGCTTTCATGACATAAACGCTCTTTTAGACTGCATAAACGTGCCTAGCACCAACACAGACGCGCCTACACATTTTTGACATTTTTTGGACCCTATTCTAAGTGCATTTATTGCTTTACCTATCATGCATTAATGACAAAAATAAATGCATCGAAGTACGAGGAGGTTTTGTGGTACTTAGTGGCTCTCTTGCCTCTGCTAGCCTCTGGAATCGGCGAACGCGGTCGAATCTGTGAACGAAAGCCATCGCTGCTGACTGCTACTACTCTATTTTCACTCTGCACTCTTCTCTCGTGGATGTGTGGATGAAAATGAGGATGTCTTTTTCCCGTGGTCTATCTTATAGCCTACCCTCGCCTTAGCCCTCGTTTCCTGAGTCAGTCTTCTTTATCCCGTGACTTTATCACTTTATCCAATCAGTCCATTCTATCCTGTCTTTCTTATTGAGAGATTGTCTGCGATCTTTTTAGACATTTTCATCCAATCTCTTGAGGGGGCATATCATTCCCATCTTGGGGCAACTCTGTATCAGTTCATCTTATCTTCTTTGAAACAACACGACAAGCCGCATTGTCTCAAAGAGGGGCAAAATGTAGACACCCAAAATTGTCATGTCTAATTAAATAAATATTTTATTATTTAATTATCTAAGCCTAATTCTTCTATTAATTAAATAAATCTTTATTTATTTAATTAATTCATTTATCCTCTTCTAGCCTTATTTCTCATTTGAATAAATACATTTATTTATTTAAATTATCCTTTTCCTAAATTAAATAAATATTCATTTATTTAATTGATCTCATTTCTTGTATTAATTAAATAAATCTTTATTTATTTAATTAATTCATTAACCTTTTCTACCCATGACACATGTCATTCATCTCTTAATTCCTACACTACCTACCTCTTTCATTATTTTATTATTTCTTCTACCTACCCTCTAATCATAGCCGACCTCCTTTTTACACCTCTCAATCTTATCCCTCCATTTCATATAGTGTCTTCTATATAAGGAGATGCTTCCTTCATTATCAAACCCTAATGAACTATTTTTGATCATTTGACTACACTACGATCCTACTTGCAACCACATTCCATTCTTTGTTGAGCTCTTGTGCACATAAAATCTGAGAGCAAATATATCAAGCAAGATCAATGGAGATAGGAAGAATGGAGATCAAAACCCTATTGGACATGTGATGGTATAATCTTTGTGATTTCATTTGATTTGCATTGTCTTAGGTAATCTTCATATGTTATGGTGGATCTTTGTTGTTGTTAGGCTAGGGTTTGGTGGTTGAATTCATTTAGCCTTTCAATTTTGTTATTATTGTTATCCATTTTCACCATATACAGGTATATCCCACCCTCTCTACATTTCATTCCTTCCTTACCCCCATTTCTACCCCCTTATCCCTATCAATTTATGAACTCTCTCTCTCTCTCTCTCCAAACCTATATATCTCCTCATTCCCTAGGTCTCTCACCCCCTCCATTTCTACATCTCCATCCATCCCCTCTTACTCATATCTTTGTTCTTATATATCTTTTCGTCTCCCTCCCTTCTCTCTCTAGGTCTCTCCCTTCCTTTCTTCCCATCTCCCTCTCTATATCCCTCCCCCACTTTCTTGTATTCTCTCTCCCTCTCTTATTATCTATCTTTATTTTCTAGATAATCACCTCTCCATCCCACCCTCTCTCCCCTCTCTATCTTTCTTTGTCCCTTCCTCTTCACCTATCTACGTCTACATATAGGTCTCATTACCAACCTCTCTTTATCCCCCTCTATCACTCTTCTCTCACCTATCTATATGTCCCCTCTATAGTTCTCTCCCTCCCTCTCTACCTTTCTCTTCCTCCCCCTTAACCCTATCTCTATATGAACTCCCTCCTCTTCTATCTCTCACATAACCTCTTTATCTCGTCCTTCCATAGGCCTCTCACTCCCTCCATGTCTATCTCTCCATCCATCCCCTCTTACTCCTCTCTTTTTTCTTTTGTCTCTCCTCTTCTACCTCCCTCCTTTTTATAGGTATCTCCCTCCCTTTCTCCCCCTCTCCCTCTCTATCTCCCAATCCATACATACCCCCATATATATATCTCACTCCACCACTCTATATTATTCTCTCTTTCTCTTGTATTCTCTCTCTCTATAATATAGGTCATCACCTATCTCTCCCCTCTCTAGGTTTCTGGCTCCCTTCCTCTCCACCTATCTACCTCTACATCCATGTCTCATTACTCGCCTATCTCTATACCCCTATATCTATCTCAATCCTTTCTCTTTTTATCTAGGTCTCTCATCTCTCTTTCCCCATCTAATTCTCCCACCTATCTATTTGTCCCCTCTCTAGTTCTCTCCCTCTCTCTTCCCCTCTATCTCCCTCCCCCTTTACCCCTATTTATTTTTGAACTCTCTCCCTCTCTTCTCTCTCTCCCCTCATCTCTCTATCTCCTCCTTCCCTAGGTCTTTCACTCCCTCCATATCTAACTCTCCCTCAATTCCCTCATACTCCTATCTCTCTTTTTTCTTTCATCTCTCCTCTTATCCCTCCCTCCCATTTCTAGGTATATCCATTATTTTCTTCCCCTATCCCTCTCTATCTCCCTCTCCCTCCTTATCCCCATCTCTCTCTCCCTTCTCTATAAATTATTATTCTCTCTCTACTATCTACATCATCAAATTTCTATCACACCCTCTCTCCCACTCTCTAGTTTTCTCCCTCTTTCCCTCTCCACCTCTCTATGTCTCCATCCATATATCATTAACAACCTCTCTCCATCCTCCTCCATATATCTCAACCATATCTCTCTATATCCCTATCTATGTCTCTCACCCCTCTCTCCCCCTCTAGGTATCTTATATCTCCATCTAACCCCTCTCCAGTTCACTCCCTCCCTCTTCACTTCTTTGTCTACCTTATTACCCCTCTCTCTCTCTCTCTTCTTGAACTTTTCTATCATTGTATTCTCTTTCTTCCTTACCTCTCACCTCTCTCCTCTATAGGTCTCTCTCACTCCATGTATACCTCTCCCTCCCTCCTCCTTAGCCCTCTCTTTCTCTTTGTTCTCTCTCCCTCCTCTTCTCTCTCATTTTTATAAGTCATCAACTCTCCTCTTCTATCCCCCTTTATCTATCTCACTCTCTTCCCATCTAGGTCTATAACCTCTCTCTCATGCTCTAAGTATCTTATCTCTCTACATATACCCTCTCTAGTTCCCTCCCTCCCTCCTTACCACCCTCCCTTTATATAATCTCATATTCTCTTCTTTTTCTTCCCTCACCTCTCTATCTCCTTCCCTAGGTCTATCATTTCTTCCACTCTATTCCCTTAAACCTATACCCTAAAGAATTTATATAACCTAAACCCTATATTAGATAGAGAGAGAGAGAGAGAGAGAGAGATTGATTGGATGAAGGGATATGATGACATGAAAGGATTGACAGACCATGGGAAGGAGTAGAGAGAGATATTTCATAAAGGGAGAGGGGTAAGGGGGGCTGAGTTAGATACCTATAGGAGAGAGAGAGAGAGAGAGAGAGAGAGAGAGAGAGAGAGAGAGATATTTCATAAAGGGAGAGGGGTAAGGGGGGCTGAGTTAGATACCTATAGGAGAGAGAGAGAGAGAGAGAGAGATGAGAAACCTAGATAGGGAGAGAGAGAGAGTAGTGACATAGAGGGGGATAGAGAGAGATGGTTAATGATACAAGGATGCAGAATTAGAGAGGGAGGGAAGGAGAAACCTAAATATTATAGAGAGAGATATTGGGAGGGAGAGGTGATTACTTCAATAATAGAGATATAATAAGAGAGGGAGAGATACAAAGAGAGAGGGGTAGGGAAATATATTTGAGGATAAGGAGAGAGAGGGGATGGATATGGAGAGGGGAAGAAAGGGAGAGAGACACCTAGAGAGGGGAGGGAGAGGTGAGAGATGATGCGTTGAGACATTTGCATATTTTTATCCCTAGAACTCTCAAGTTTTTCTCATATTTTGATTTATAAGATGGGATAGTGATGATGTATTAAAAGTTGACTATGTGCATTTCAAATGTTAACCTAAGCCTATTAAATCATGTTTTGTCATTGCCAATTGTTCCTGCAGCCATGTTATTCATTCTTGTTGCCATGCGGATTATCTTAGGCAATCTCATGTGTGAAATTAATAGATGTTTTGATTAATTAAAATAGATGTGTATGTGCTTGTATGTTTTTTCTTTTGAATTGTAGGAAGAAAATGGTGTTGTTCTGAAAGCTCTCCTTTCACGCCAATTGCAGAAAGAGATATTCAAGGAGATGACTGAAAGATCAAATCAACAGAAAGGTTGATGAGCGTAAGGAACGGAAAAGGGAAATTAGGTGAGAAATACTTACTAATGACTTACTCAAGTGGGAATTAGTGTTGTAAATACCGCCACGCTATGTTATGATTGTGGTTTGGTTTAGATCCACATTATTAGTGACTTAACTCTGGTTGTTTCCTTTCTTGAATAATTATCTGCCTCTTCTTATCGACATGATCTGCATTGTAAGAAGTAGTTGTTTTCTTTTAAATAAGGATCTTTATCTCTTTTAGTAGGTTAGAAAGAAAAGAGAAAAATAGAGAAGAGGATTTAGAAATAAAGGTACAAGTGTTTTGAGTTTCTTTTGATTTTGAATCATATAATGACTTTTGAGGAATAGTGAATAAAGATATGTTATTCTGAGCACTTAGAATTGTTTTGGAATCCTGGAAGCACTCATCCAAGGGGGGCCACTTGGTGAGTGTTCATGCGCCTTTGTTAAAATTAGTTTTCTTATTTAGCTACAGTAGACGTTCTTGCATTGACTGTTACTGCAGCTATTGGAAACAGATCCATTGAATGTTCCTGCAGCCAAATCAAATAGAGTAATTCTTGTTTGGCAGACTTAGCTAGTATTTCTTGAATGAATTTATGTTAATGTAGAGTTTTTCCTGTAGCCTTTCAATTGTTTCAATTCTTAGTTACCTTTCCCATATAGATGTTAGTTGCTGCAATAATCCAGGGTAGCTATTGCAGGAACTTAGTGCATATATAGTGCAGACCCATTTCAAGTATTACGTCCTTGGGTTGACAATCAAATGAACACTAGCTATGGAGATAATAACTTCACAGAGTGAATGTCCAAACTTCAGGTTGAGACTTCAACTAGAGTTATTATTCTTATTGTTGGGTTGAACATTTTTGGCGTCGTTGTCGGGGATGGTGTCAAACTAAGAACTTGTTATGGTTATTATCTCTTTAGTTTTTAGTTAATTGTTCTTTTTGATAGACCTATGTTCAAAAAAAAATGAACTTGCATGCATAGGTGAAGAAGAGATGTTCTAGGTAGATTTCTACCCAGTCATCCTAATCATGCAAAAATTGATTTCCCGAATATAAATACTTTTGCTGAACTTTATCAAACCCCGGAGAATTTGAACCACCCTGAATCTGAATTTCCTGAGAACAACCTCCATTTTCTTTTTCGACCTCCAGAAGAAGAATTTCATCTAGTAATCCCCCCTACAAGTCCAATGCAAGGAGATCCACCTCCTGGTGGAAATAATCCACCCCCACCTTTGGATCCAAAATTTGAGTTTCCTATCTCTGACCAGCATGATAATGCTAATCTCAAGAACATTTCGGCTTCTTCCCTCCCTAAATTCTATGGATTAGTGATAGAGGATCTAGACATATTTTTGTTTGAGTTTGATGTTCTCTGTAGGAATTTTGATTATACTACAAATGCCCATAGACTCAAAATATTTCCTGCCACTTTGAAAGAATCATCTTTAAGATGGTTTATGAGCTTGGGGAGTAGCACAATAACTACATGGGAAGAGATGAAATGATTGTTTCTTGCAAAGTACAAGGATTATTGTAGAGGCACTGATCGCCATGGGGATGACATTTTTAGAATGACATAGAAAGAAGATGAGACTCTTGAAGATTATCTGGAAAGGTTTCTGTTTAGTGTCAAAAAGTCCAAGCACGACACTCTAAATGAAGATTCCCTCAAGTTGATATTTTTTGTGAGACCTCACCTTGACTCAGTCTGACATTCAGTGGATTTTATTTTTAGACTATTATGGATACTTTATTTTGATGCATTTTGAGACTTAGAACTTATATGATTTCAGGATTTGGATAACATTGCTATGATTTGATGATTTACTTACATGCTTTATGAGATAGAACACTACATGATTGTTAGATAGGATGATATTGCAATGATAGATGTCGTTATTGAATTTGCGGGACTTTACTCTGAATATAGAACTATGATGTATGTTTAGTTTATGTGAATTGGGATGAAATTGCTTATGTGAATTTGCTTGATAAAAGATATATTCAATCTGTGCAGATGAAAATTGTATGCAAGTGATGATGTGTATTGTTATATTATTGAATTATATTATATATGGATATTTGGAAGTACTAATGTGTAAATTGAGATGCGCAGGAAATTTACCATGTGACCATGGAAATTTACGGAGAACCAAACCTAGACATATGTATGTTCGTAAGCATTAGGTTGTCTATTTGGAGAGACAACACCCCGTTTGTGTTGTGTTTTATTCGTAACAGTATATGTTGCATGAGTGTTAAGTGTTATTTAAATTTAATGTGTAAAAAAAAAACCACAAGAGACAATTTCATGTTTTATTTTTGTAAAAGTGTTTTATTTGTGTCACTTGACACGTGTGGATTTAAATTTAAATGTTTTATTTTGTCTCTTGGTGGGAAAGTGTTTAATTATAGTTCTTCTTAAATAAAATAATGTGTTGTCATAAATACTTTGGGAATATAATATTGGGGTGGTCAACTTATGTTTGACCCGAAAATAAACTTCAGAGGGGTTTAAAATGGGTTAAATGAACACCTAGGGGTAGTTTAATAGGGGTTCCTAAAGCCCATAAGCTATACCTAGGGGTTAGGGGTAATTTTAGGCAAGTTTCTACTTTATAATGATCTTTTTAACGCTTTAAAAATTGGCTTTTTTTGGGTTGAGCGAAAATTGAAAATTAGAAGTTTAAATCTAATTTAGATTTTTCCTTTTGGAAGGAGAGTCTTTTTGCATTTTGCTTTCTTTCCTTTTTAGTTTTTAGAAACTTGTGAGAACTCAGAGAGTGAGCTTCTTAAGCAAGATTTTGAGATTTTGAGGGTAATCACCCACTCTCCATTTTTGGAGACAAGAGAAATTTTGAAAAGAAAATAATGTTATGGAATAGAAAAATTGACTAAGGGTAGAAGGAAAAAGATTCGTGGATTGGGCAGCTCTTCCTCAAATATCAAATTTACCATTGGGCAGAATAAGGTTGGTTTGTTTATTCTTTTAAATGGTTATTTAATTGCATGTGATTGAGTGTATGATTTGGTGAAAGAAACTGTGTTTTTGTGTATGTCTTGTTTTAGAATTTCATTTGAAAATCCTTCATTATGCTTGTTGTGTTTTGGGAGTTTCTCAAGACCTCTTACTCTTGGGAGAGATGAGGATCTTGTGGGTGGTAGCAGTGACAACCCTCGAGTGAGAGACTCTCTTTTGAGAGCGATCACAAGGGATCTTTGTGTGACCCTTGCTGCATGGCCTGTTTGTGCAATGGGGGTCATAAGGAGGGATATAAGGCTAGAATGCCTTTGGGGGGCATAAGGAATAAGGGGTTGAGATTCTTGATATAATTATTGTTCCATGAGGTGGCTTCTTGTTTATTTCATACTTGCAGTTCTCCTCAGGGTATTGGTCCACTACCACCCTTGAAAAGATCATCACCAAAGTGTGGTGCTATGAAGCCAAGTTGGGAGTGTGTTTGAAAATCTATATGTAATTGTCTTCTATGTGTTTGTTTGTTTGTTACCCGTCTAGGAATTGGTTCTCTGAGCTCGGGGGTGGCTACCAGTTAGCTAGGCTGGGAGGTGAGCACTCCGTGGTCATATTTGTGTTTTCTATTATGCAGGAAAGTCAGGAGAAAGAGAATAGGAACCATGAAAAGACATAGAAGATTATTGTTGAAGATACTTAAATCTAGTTGCAAATATTTGATTAAATTTGTTATAGAAGTATGCCTCATTCATAGAAAAAAGAAGCAAGTTGTAATTCTTGAAAATAGACTTGAGTTTTATTGTTGTAGCTAAACAAAGAAACATCCTGTAAATATGCAGAATATCTTAGAGTTGTAAAAACTTGTTTTATTTCTACTTCTGATTTTTTTTAGAAAAAGAAAAGCCACTTTGAGTTGCATGCAAAAGCTTCTTTTGTATTATGAAAAAAAAATAGTTTCCAATTAAATTTTATCTATATTCTACTTGTTGAAAAATAGGAGTTTATTTTTGCTAAAAGATCCTAAGTATTTAAAAAAAAAAGATGTTTTAAGTAATTATTTTATTAGAGGAAAAATCAATGAATCTATTTATTATAGAGAAGTATATTGTATTTCCTAAAATGTATTTCTAAATTGTATTTCTAATTAGTGATGATTAAAAAGCTTATCAATAGATTTAGCTTCATTCTTTTTTTCAGCAATTAAAAAACAAATAAACAAAAAAAAAGCCTAATTCTATATATATATATATATATATATTTGAATTAACATAATGCTTTTCCTTTGTTATTTTAGATTAAAATTTTTGCATGTAAATCTTACTAAGAAAAAAATATATATATTGGTATATTTTCACCCTTATAACTTTATGACTATAAATTTATATAAATATAAATATAAATATAAATATATATATATATATATATATATATATATATATATATTTATTTATATTTATATTTATATAAAATATATTTAAAAAAATAATAATAATAAATTAAAAAAAAAAAAAAGGGAATTTTGGGTTCCACGCGGACCCCACTGTGTGTACGCACAGTGTGGGCCGCGCGGCACTCACTGTGTTAACACATAGTGTGGGCCGCTTCAGCTCCCACTGTGTGGACACACAGTGGTCGGCAACGGCCGCCACTGTGTGGACACACAGTGGTGTGAGCCGCTAGCAGCGCCCACTGTGTGGACACACAGTGGTGCCACGGCGCCCACTGTGTGTTCACACAGTGGTGCCCTCAGCCCTTCCCCGTCGCCTTTCTTCGAACCTGCAACAAAAAAGGCCGCCGCCTTGGGGTTTCGACCCTATAAAAAAAATTAGTCAGTGATAAAAAAAAATGGATTAAACCCTAGCCCGGGTAGGGCTAGGGTAAATGAAATAAAATAATATGATAGTTTTTCAGAGTATTAATATATGTATAAAAAAAAAATATAAAACCCTAATTAGGGTTGAAAAGCAAAGTAACTATTATCTTGGGAAGATAATTTTAAATGGATTAAAATATAAGGTAAAAATATATATATATATATATATAGATATATATATATATATATATATATATATATTTATATATATATATATTTATATATTTAAATATATATATATATTTAAATATATATATATATATATATTCTGATTATAAATTGGAGTAAGTTTTTAATCAAGTTTTAAATATTTAAATGTATTTAATAGAGTTTTAAACATTTAAATACCTCTGTATGGTTACTCATAGGAAGTAAAAAGGAAAGTGAAATATATAAATCATAAGAAGTAAGACTAGCCTTTATAATTTTAAATGTATTTAATGTAATAAAGACTTAATTTTGTCCCGGTTAATTTAATTAGAGTATTAAAAATTTTAATTGGATGTTTAGACTATATGTCTTATTGGAGATTGAATTAAATTTCCTCTCCTATTTTCTTTAACGTGATTGATTTAATAAACCTAATGACTAGGTATCTCGGGGAGATAAAATTAAACCAGTTAGCTTTCCGCAAATAAAATTAAACAAATTATCGATGCTTGGTTTGTTTCAGAATTAGCTCGAATATAATTATGGAAATTTCAATAACGCTTGTCGTGTGAGTGAACTTGTTAGTTAATTAGTATGTTTTTAAGAAAAAAAAATTGGTCCGTTTTTGCCCTAAATTTTGGGCATGACATTTTTAAGGGGAATCAGTGATGAATTCATTGATGCTTTGGATCTTATGGGGGGAGGTGACATTACACAATCCACATGGAATGACATGAGACAAATTTGTAAGAAGTATTCCAGATCTGCTTCTAAAAAAACTAGGCGTTTCAAGCTAGGAATTTCCTCATCAACACCTAGCACTGGAGTTTCTAGAATGGAACTTAGCCATTTATTGAAGGACTTTAAGGAGGATATCATAAACAATATGGCTACTCAATTGGATACACTCTCAGATAAGAAGAAGCATAAAGAAGCTGATGCAATTCTTGCAAAATTATGCCCTCATTATAGACAAAGGAAAAGAGACTACAAATGTAAAATGGTTGCAAATCTTGAGGTTCTTGACTTCAAGCCAATACAAGGTGATGGTGAACAAGTTTTCTATGTTGCTCAAAGATGGCCAAATTTTCAAAGACAAGGTATGCCTTCGGATCCACTTTCTTTTTCTAGTTATAGTGGGAATTCTTATGCACCAAATAATCAATGGCATATGCTCAAAATTTTAGTAGTTATCCAAACTAGTATGGTTCTCAAGGCCAAGGCCAGTATTTTGCTAGTCAAACTCCACAATGGCAGCGGCCACAAGGAAATTGGTCTCCACCTCAGGCACATTGGCAACAATTTCAAGGAAATTAGCAACCTACTCCTCAATGGAGGGGGAGTCAACCATGGACTAATTAGTCTTTTGGATATCAACAACCTAGTCAACAGCCACAACCGCCTGCAATAATGCCTCCCCCTACAACCACTATTGTTCCACCTAAACCTACATAGTTGCCCACTCAATCAATGTCAAATCCCAATAGTAAATCTTAGCAACAACAACAAGTTTATTCAGCTGATCCTAATCAATACCCAACCTATTCTTTATCTATAAGTGATATTCACCTCAAATCTGGGACAACTCTACCTAATCCATCCCCTCCAGTTATAACTGAAATACCCAAAGAACAAGAAATCTCTAGTCCAATAGTCACAATACCTCAAAAATAGCAACTACCCCCATTTCCCCAGAGGTTGCAAGAAAAAGAGGTTCCTACAGAATAGGAGCAAAGTTTTTATATTATAGATCAACTAAAACATGTATGTGTTAAAATCCCATTGTTACAAGCAATAAAGGATGTTCCTATATACAGTAAGGCACTTAGGGAAGCATGTCTAAAAAATCTTAACAAAAAGAAGAAAGATTTGCAAACAGTGCATGTAATGAGTCAACTGGCAGATATTATGCTAGGAAAGGTTTCAATTCCTAAGTATGTTGATCCTGGTAGTCCAGTTGTGATTATATTCATTAATGGCACTTAGATAAAGAATGTTTTGGATGATTTAGGGGCATCCATTAATGTTATGAAAAGGGAAATAATGCAGCGGCTTGAAATCACTAGTCTCAAACCTACACCTACAGTCCTACAGCTTGCTGACAATTCTACAGTTCGACCTAATGGTATGATTGAAGATGTGGTTGTTGCTTTTGATTCTTGGGAATATCTTGTAGACTTTATGATCCTATCTCCAAAGGCCACATTGGGAGGATATCTGGTGATTTTGGGAAGACCTTGGCTTTCTATGGCTGATGCATATATTAGATGTAGATCAGGGGATATGACTATTTCATATTGGAACTCTACCAAAACATTAGATTTGTATTCTCCTGCTCATCCCCAATTTGATCAACAACAGGTCATTTGGCCTGATTTGGGAGAATAATTTGAAGAAGGAGTTGACTCTATCAATCACCTTATGATGACTAATAGAGGAACATTCATGCAATTTCATGATGAAGACTCAATTCTTTATAAGATTCTGACAAATAAGTTAACACAAGAGCAGCAATTGCAAGAGTTAGTACCATATATTGCAGACTAAGACTTTTCTGCAGCCACTGCTATATTGCAGACTCTTTTGCTGCAGGAAGTCTGTACTTCTCATTTTTCTGATATGTTCCAAATTGATCTTACAGTCAAAATAGAATTTGATTCAAATAAATATTTGAATATCAACAATAATCTTGCAGAAGCTCAAAGAGTGGCACTTGTGGATTTGCTCAAATGTAATAAACATACTTTTGCATGGGACTGCAAGGATATGCATGGAATTGATACAATGGTTTGTACCCATCGTATCTACATAAAAGAAGACTGTAGACCACTTAGATAGCCACAAAGAATAATCAATCCTACATTAAGAGAAATAGTTAAGGAAGAATTGTAGAAGTTGTTGAATGTTGGATTTATCTATCCTATTTATGATAGTCAATGGGTATCACCTTTGGTAATAGTTCCTAAGAAAGGAGGGAAATGGAGGGTATGTGTTGATTGCAAAGCCTTGAAATTAGCAACCAGAAAAGATCATTTTACATTGCCATTTGTGGAACAGGTATTAGACTCTTTGGCCGGCAAGAGATACTTCTCATTTCTTGATGGATTTAGTGGCTACAACCAGATTCATATTGCCCAAAGGATCAAGAAAATACTACATTTACTTGTCCTTGGGGAACATATGCATATTTTTCTCTTCCTTTTGGATTATGTAATGCTCCGGCTACTTTTCAAAGAGCAGTGATAAGCATATTTTCAAATATTTCCTAGGACAACATGGAAATTTATACGGATGATTTTACAACTTATGGTTCAGGATTTGAAGAAGCATTAGAAAACCTGAAGAAAGTTTTGCAATGGTGTGAGGACTATAATTTGTCATTGAATAGTAAAAAGTGCTTCATGATGATGCAAGAAGGTATAGTCCTTGGTCATCATATCTCTATAAAAGGAATATAGGTTGGCCCAACAAAAATTGAAGTTATTCAAAATATCACTACACCAGTAAAGCAGAAAGATGTCACAAGTTTTCTTGGTCATGCTAGATATTATAGAAGGTTTATCAAAGATTTCAGCAAAATTGAAAGTCCCTTATATTCTCTTCTGACCAAGGATATGGAATTTAAATGGACTTCTTCATGCAATGAATCTTTCTTAAAGCTCAAGAAAGCTTTAACCCAAGCACCAGTTCTTAAAGGTCCGAACTGGTCCTTGCCATTTCAACTTCATACAGATGCATCTGATTATGCAATAGGAGTAGTCTTAGGACAAAAGTTTTATAACTTGGAGAGTGCAATATATTATATTAGCAAGAACCTACAGGGGCCTGATTTAAATTACATAGTCACTAAAAAAGAAATGTTAGTAGTTATATATGCACTCAACAAATTCAGACACTATATAACAGGATATCCATATTTGTGCACACTAGTCATAGTACAATCAGATATCTCATGAATAAGCCTTCAATTACTGGAATATTAGCTCACTAGTTACTGTTGATGCAAGAATTTGATATCACAGTTGTTGATAAACCAGGAAAGTCCAATATGGTTGTAGATTATCTTTCAAGGCTTCAGTTGCAGGAATATCCTACAGCCATAGATGATGATTTTCCGAATGAACATTTATTCCTTATAAAAGCCCACACTTCCTAGTATGTTGATATTGCCAATTATTTAGTTGTTGCTAAAATGCCAGTTCATTTCTCTCCTAAAGAAAGATGGTTGCTAGTTGAGAAAAGCTTTCACTTCTCATGGATTGTTGATTGTTTGTTTTATACTAGACCTGACCAAGTCATGAGAAGATGTGTAAGAGACGATGAAACATATGATATCCTGCATGCATGTCATGATGAACCATATGGAGGATATTTTACTGCTAAGAGGACAACACTCAAAATACTGAACACAGGATATTATTGGCTAACATTATATAAAGATCCAGCATAGTATACAAGGAAATGTGATAGATGTCAGCGCATGGGGAGACCTACTAAATATGATGAGATGCCATTAGACCCACAAATATTAGTTGCACCATTTGATAAATGGGGATTAGATTTTGTTGGCCCGATTGATCCCCCTTCTAATGGAAAATCTTACATTCTGGTATGTACTGATTATGTAACCAAATGGGTGGAAGCTCGAGCCATGACACATGCAAGAGATAATAAAGTGGTTAGGTTCCTTTATGAGGAGATATTTACAAGATATGGAGTACCAAGGGAAATTGTATCAGACCAAGGACCACAATTTACTTCTACATTGATTGCAGCCTTGGTCAATGAATACAATATAAGGCACAGAAAATCTACCCCATATCATCCACAAGCCAATGGACAAGTAGAGGTAACAAATAGAGAGTTAGAGGCTATTCTTACCAAGACAGTGGTTGTTTATAAAAAAGACTGGTCTCATAGACTTTCAAAAGCAATTTGAGCATATAGAACAACCTGGAAGACAATTGGTTTTACACCTTTTGAGATGGTGTATGGAAAAGAAGCCATGATGCCTATTGAGTTTGAACATAAAACTCTAAAGACAACTTTACAATTAAATATGACACTTTCTAAAGCACAAATAGACTGTATTCGGCAATTAAATGCTTTGGATGAGTGGAGAAAAAGGGTTGTCCAACAGACCGAACTGATTCAAAATCAAAGAGCCAAGTGGCATGATAAATACATCAAAGAGAAAAAGTTCAAAGCAGGTGACTGGGCATTGTTATATGACTCAAGATATAAGAATACTATGGGAAAGCTGCAAACTAGATGGTTAGGACCATATGAGATAGAGGAAGTTTTCAACAATGGAGCTATTTGTTTGACCATAATTGACCCAGTCCAGTTTAAGCTTTTAGAAAATAGTCATAGATTGCGTCTTTATCATAAGCTTGCCACCAAAGAGTAGTTCCTGCACCAATTTGCCAAGCAAGATCAAATACACGTTCCTGCAGCAACTGAGCAAGTTCCTACTGCAATAGAAGTAAATATTCGGGGTACAATTCCTGCAGCCTCTGTAAAGAACATACCTACCATTTCATAATTCTCCAAGCATCATTTCATAATGATATTTTCATGTCTTATGAAAATATTATTCTCCATAAATAAATTTTCCATCCACATCATTCTATCTCATTTCTTTATTTGTCATTTCATTCATGTCAAATCATTTCATTTTGCCATTCTTTTCGCATGACTACAGGTACGTACATATTTTATTTTATTTTAATTAGGCATTTATGATTTCATTGTGATTATTGTCTTTGCTAAATCTGCGTACACTTCCCTAAATCCCTTTTGCATGTGTGGACACATGCAAAAATAAGTTGGGGGGTTTTTTATGGTTCGATTTCCAAAATTAGTAATTATTCATCCTTTTTAGTACCTTGATTTGATTGCTTGCCCTCATTCTTTTAATGAGATATTCATTGGCATAAGGAAGTAATGAATTTTGCTGCCAAAACTAGAAGTAGGTAAGGAAGTTTCAATCAAATATTTTTAGTCTGTAGAGTATTTCAGTTCTTTGTTCTCAACCACAGAAATTGTTACATTAACAGAGTGAGACATGGGTGGAGATCCTATCCGCCATGAACCAATAATCCATGATGCGTTGCTACAGGATGCTCTTTGTGAGTATTATTTCTTGTTGCATGGTTGGATTGTCTACTTTCTGAAAATAACAGACTATAATGAGGAAATTGCCTCTGAGTTTATGCATTCATTCAACCAAGGGAAGGCTATTGTTAAAGGATTAAGGGTCATTGCTATAGAGCAACAAATAGCTGAGGTTACAGGGTTGTTGTAGGAGGGAGAATTTTTTCTTGAATCAAAGGATGCTAGAAGCGCCAGAGCAGAATTTACACGCCCCATAGATGGACCTCTAATGGTGGACAAGCAGGGAACCAGAAGGGTATCCCTTCGAGTAGAATGGCCCTAGGTGGTGTTTTATATAATGAAGTATATTACCTATGATGGGAGGTATTCAAATTTACATTCAACCCACTTCAAATTGCTTAGTCATTTACGGCATGGCCAGAGGATGAATATTCCAAATTTCTTATACCGCCTCATTTCCACAAGTGCCAAAGAAACATGGAAGAATGGAAATCGTTCTATCAGCCATCATGGTCTGATAAAATTGTTAGTAGAACATTCTCTTAGGGGTGTTTCACAAATGCAATGGGGGTATTTGAAGACATACTATAGTTTAGGGTTGAAGATGCTCCTGTTGTAGATGAGTTAGCAGTTGAAAAGGAGGATATGGGAGAACCCTCTTCTCCTATAATTTTTGTGGGGAATGAATCTCTTATCGCCAAAGGAGATTTGACTATTACAGAGGAAGAAATGGTGGAAATAAACATTGAGCAGCCCTCCATTTCTTTTCAAAGAGAAGCGGCATCTTCTAAAAGAAAAGGGAAAGAATTAGAAGTAATTAATGCTAATGATGAACCTATGGTTCAGACGCAGGCAACTCAAGTTTCCCCTACAGCCAAGTGGCGTAGGCCGAAGAGAAATACCCCTGCAACAAAGCCATAGGTAGAAACCATTCCTGCAACCACTGCAAAAGTTTATGCAAGAAGGACTCGGAGTAGTACCCAAAAACGTCCATCCAGCAGGCGATGCAATAAAGGTTATTTCAGTGGAAGCATCAGAAGAAGAGAGCCTAGCAGAGGTTAAAATTCAAAAGGATGATGATGTTGACAGACTTTCAAGTCTAGCATATGTGGCAGAACAACTTGAGGAATCAGTTGAAGAAATCCCACATCCTAAGGTAACAGCTATTAGACCTCCATTATCTCTCATGATTTTATCTATTGCATTAACATTCTATAGGCAGTGGGAGATAGAGAGGGTTATATTAGAGGGGATTATTGACAAGCAACAGAGGGAAAATGAAAAAAGGGATAATAAAATTGAAGAATTAAAAGCCAAAGTTGATGCAATCACTAGTATGGTCCCTGAGTTAATGCAATGTAGGGCACTATCAAGAGTTTATACTCTACATTTGAAGGAGCGGTATTTAAATTTTAAATTAAACCACATTATCAGGGACCTTATCCCTTCTTTAGAAACTCTTGAGGAATTTTATGATGCCTATCAGACTTCCCCAGTAGCCGTGAAAAATTTATTGTGTGAACTTTACTTGCATAAGTATGTTGTAACTTCTGACAGTGAGTGGAATCCCTTGCTATACATTTGTGATATCCACATAAAAGCCTTAATGTCATGGATTCAAAATAAGATCAACATGGCTACATAGGCCAAAACTCATAAGAATATTTAATTTGATTATCCATTACCACTAAGGAAGGAAGCAAAAGACCCAAGGGTTCTTTATTATGATTGGCAGAAGCTATTGGCAAGGCCAGATGTAAGGGGTCAAGTATTGTCAATAAGGGAAGAAATATTTCAAGCATATGAACACTTAATTCAGAATGAAAAAGTAGCTACAGTTGACTACCTAACTCATCATTGGAATAATTTGCCAGAGGAATTGAAATAGGGAGAACCTCATTCACTACCAAATTTTCATGCAGCTATACAAAGAGCCCCTAAATATATCCAACTGGGCATGATGAAAAACTATAACTAGTTACCTTTGATCTTTCAGCCCCCTATCCTTATGTAGCCATTGTTGGGATGTAAGGTTATAGATAAGCCCTATGAAGTAGTTACAGTAGAGGCCAGATGGTCCAGGCTAGAGAAGATGAAGGGGTTTTATTGAAGTTTAGCCTTAGGAGGAATAGGTCAAGGAACAGTTGGTGACTTAAGGGTTAGTGCCAGAATCAGGAATTGTCCTCTTACTAGAGGATCAGCAAGACCTTAAGTTGGGGGGCATGATGAGTTGAGACATTAGCATATTTTTATCCCCAGAACTCTTACGTTTTTCTCATATTTTGATTTATATGATGGGATAGTGATGATATACTAAAAGTTCACTATGTGAATTTCAAATGTTAACCTAGGCCTATTAAATCATGTTTTGTTGTTGCCAGTTGTTCCTATGGCCATGTTATTCATTCCCGTTGCCATGCAGATTATCTTAGGCAATGTCATGTGTGAAATTAATAGATGTTTTGATTAATTAAAATAGATGTGTATGTGCTTGTATGTTCTTTCTTTTCAATTGTAGGAATAAAATGATGCCACTATGAAAGCTCTCCTATCATGCCAATTGCAGAAAGAGATATTCAAGGAGATGACTGAAAGATCAAATCAATGAAAAGGTTGATGAGCATAAGGAATGGCAAAGGAAAAGTAGGCACACAATACTTACTGATGACTTACTCAAGTGGGCATTAGTGTTGTAAATACCGCCACGCTATGTTATGACTATGGTTCGGTTTAGATCCACATTATTAGTGACTTAACTCTGGTTGTTTCCTTTCTTGAATAATTATCCACCTCTTCTTATCAGTGTGATCTGTATTGAAAGAAGTTGTTGTTTTCTTTTAAATAAGGGTCTTTATCTCTTTTCGTAGGTTAAAAAGAAAAGAGAAAAAATAGAGCAGAGGATTTAGAAATAAAGTTACAAGTGTTTTGAGTTTCTTTTGATTCTGAATCATGTAATGACTTTTGAGGAACAATTAATAAAGATATATCATTCTGAGAACTTAGAATTGTTTTGGAAGCCTTGAAGCACTCATCCAAGGGGGCCCACTTGGTAAGTGTTCTTGTGCCTTTGTTAAAATTATTTTTCTTCTTTAGTTGTAGTAGACATTCTTGCATTGATTGTTCTTGCAGCCATTGGAAACAGATCCATTGACTATTCCTGTAGCCAAATCAAACAGGGTAATTCTTGTTTGGTAGCTTTGGACTTAGCTAGTATTTCTTGAATGAATTTATGTTAATGGAGAGTTTTTCCTGTAGCCTTTCAATTATTTCAATTCTTACTTACCTTTCCCGCATAGATGTTAGTTGCTGCAGTAATGCAAGGTAGCTCTCGTAGGAACTTAGTGCATATATAGTGCAACCCATTTCAAGTATTACGTCCCTGGGTTGACAATCAAATGAACACTAGTTATGGAGATAGTAACTTCACAGAGTGAATGTCCAAACTTTGCGTTGAGACTTCAACTAGAGTTATTATTCTTATTGTTGCGTTGAACAAGAGAGAGAGAGAGAGAAGATGGAGAGATATAAGGAAACTATGTACCATAAATCATGTACCCTATACCCTAAACCTTATATCCCACAACCTATTATCTAAATCCTATACAAGGGAGGGAGAGGTGATGACCTAGAGAGAAGAGGAGAAAGGGAAGAATGAAGAGAAAGAGATATCTAAGAAGAGAGGGAGAGGTAGGCATGGAGTGACTAAGAGACCTAGAGAGGGAAGAGGTAGATAGGTGAGGGAGAAAGAGAAGAAAATAAGAGAGATAAGTTCACAAAGAGAGAAATATGGGTAAGGAGGTGGAGAGGAAAGAATTAGAGAGGAGAGAGATAGAGAGGTGAGAGATCTAGAGCCTAGGAAGAGAGAGGTGAGAGACCTAGGGTGGAAATATGATGCAGAGCCCTCCTTGAATTTTTCCAAACACTCCAAGGTGTATGATGATGACCCCTCAAAGTAAAAATAGGATCCTATCAAGGCAAGGCTCTGCAACCTTAGTTCAACATCTAACAATCTCCAAGACTCATACTTACTCAGCTTGGATAATTTACTCCAACCTACACTTTGACACCTCCAGGGGTTACTGACCATTAGCACACCTATTTTGGGTCAATCATGACTCACCTGGACTAGATCAAACATTGGTTGTAAGGGTTCAACCCCATTCCCTATAGCCCCTTCACAATTAGGCCTATTTGCTAGTAGCCCTTTCAAACAGGTAAAGGGACCTTAAGTCCAGACTTTTCCAAATACCCTAGCAAATAAATCATAGATTCAAATACCCTTTTGGGCCTTACACAATTATCCAAAAGGAAGGGTCAAGGTCTAACAAACAAAGGTCTGAACTGATAGAAGGTTAACTGTCCTAAAGGGCTAATTAGGTCTCCCTTTGTGAAGCATCTATGTCCAAATGAGAAATCCATACAATCACAATCCCATGAGCGTGTGGGGAACCATAAACCATCATGGATTCCAAGGTTACACACCTAGAATCATCGCTATTTGCATTCAAGGGTAACTTTATTGTTTAAGGATTAGGTAGCCACATAGAGATGTCTACCTAGGGTCGGTTCAAACACATACCTCCCTTGCTCCTCTTGCAAAATTATTTTAGAATCTTAGAATAAAGTAGCCATAATTGTATTTCACCCAATCCCATGAGTCTCAGATTGATAAATTGCAAGTTATGGCCATGGAGGAGTAAAACCCTAGGTAAACCCTGGTTTTCTGGGCACCTACAGTAGAATTGGAATAACAGGAGCAAAACACATGATCTGAACCTCAAACCAAAACCAAATCAAAGGTAACTCTCTATTATAACCAATTCACATCATTGGGAATTGATCCCAATCCGTACAATGTCATACTCTATACCAAAACTCCAGAATTGCAAGAAAAACTCAAAATTTTATTAGTTTGCAGTCACCAAATATTTCCTCCATGTAGTCTAACCTTGGTAATTGGATCCACAAGGTGTATATACCAATCCACAACTTCTCTCAACTAAAAAAAAGAGGTTAGAGCCATTGGAGGAGTTCAAACAAAACAAAAATGTAGAAAGTGCATAAAAAGTTGCTTATGACAACTTTTGCCAAAGTTGTCAAAATGTCATCTCTCACCTCCTAATGCCTTGGGTCAAGACTAACCCCTCCTAAAACACCCTAGAAGCATGGAAACTACTAGTATAACTATTTCCTACACTCTCTTGATCCCCTTTTTTCCAAAAGTCCTAATTAGCTTATTAAGATGCCAAAATAGGAGTTTGGCTCACAACATGGGGTCTTTTATTACAAACACATAATGAATTATTGAAACACATGTAAAACATCCTAAAGACATGTTTGATGCCTTATATTTCCCCCTCTGAGCCCAATTTATCATCTTTAAGGGGTACCCCTGCACCATACTCCTCGGAAGAAGAAACCTCAAGTCCACTTGAGATGAGAGCCTGCAGGTCTGCACCATGGTCTTTCATGTATTGTTTTGTCATCCAGATTGCTTCATAATCAGTTTGTCCCTTCCAAGACACCAAATACTCCATGTAAAATTTGTTCCTTGTTCACTTTGCAACCTTGGTGTCTAAAACCTTATGCAAATTTGGTGGTTCATGTTTGGGAATGCCATTATCTGCAATAACCCGAATTGTCTCTTCTCCTACAACAAGAGTTAAGTCACATACATTAAAGATCAGGTGGGAGTTGAAGTTCATAAGCATTTTGGCCACATTTTTTCAAGATTTGATAGGGTCTAATCTTTCTTTGCATAAGCTTTGTATATCTGCCTTTTGGAAGTCTTTCCTTCTTCAAGTGAACCCACACCAAGTCCCCCACATCAAATTGAACATCCCTCTTCTTTTTGTCAGCATGAACTTTATATCTTTCTATAGATTATTTAAGGTGATTTTTAACTTGGTCATGGGTCTCCTTTATGGCAGTAGAAAAGGTTTCCCCATCTGCACTAATGACTTCTCCTAGAGGTAGTTCTCTTATCTCCATCACACCCCTTGGGTGGATGCCATATACAACCTGGAAGAGTGACTTACCGATACTCCTATTAATTGTATCATTATAGGAGAATTATGTCTAAGACAATATGCTATCCTATCTTTCTCCATGTTGTCTAGTCAAACACCTTAGCAGATTTCCCAATGACCTGTTTACAACTTTAGTTTGGCCATCTGTTTGGGGATGGTAGGCTAAGGAGAAGGATAGATTTGTACCAAGTTTCTTCCAAAGGGTCCTCTAGAAGTGTCCAATAAATTTTACATCCCTATCAGAGACTATGGTCAAAGGCAAACCATGTATCCAAACAATCTCCTTAAAGAACAAGTCTGCAACATAAGAAGCATCACAAGTGGTTTTACATGGCAAGAAGTGTGCCATTTTAATAAACCTATCCACCACTACAAAAACACTATCAAATCCTTTCCTTGTCCTAGGCAATCCTAAAACAAAATCCATACTTATTCTTTCCCATGGTCTTGAAGGGATGGGTAAAGGCTAGTATAGGCCTACATTTGTGGACTTTCCCTTTGCCTTTTGGCATATCACACATGTCTCCACAAATCTCCTGACATCTGTTTGTAGTTTGGGCCAAAAATAGTGCCTCTTCACCAAATCCAGTGTCTTGTCAAGGACAAAGTGGCCTACCATTGCTCCACAATGCTTCTCCTTAATTATATTTAGTCTCATAGAGCATTTGAGTATGCATAGTTGTGCACCCTTAAACAACAATCCATTTTGAATCAAAAATTTAGAGAAATCAACATGAAACCGCTCATCAAATGAAGCACATACCTTATAGATCTCTCCAAAGTCTTCATCATCCTCATACATGGCTTTCAAGGAGTCTATTCCAACACTCTCCAATTGGATCTGATTTAAAGTTAGGACTCTTTTGCTCAAGGCATTTTCCACCTTATTCTTGACCCCTTTCTTCTGTTTAAGAATGAAAGTGAAGGCTTGTAGGGTCTCTACCCACTTCATATGC
Source organism: Cryptomeria japonica (assembly GCF_030272615.1). Taxonomy (NCBI): domain Eukaryota; kingdom Viridiplantae; phylum Streptophyta; class Pinopsida; order Cupressales; family Cupressaceae; genus Cryptomeria; species Cryptomeria japonica. Next base: position 758,607,475 of record NC_081411.1, read on the forward strand.
CTGTGATTCAACTTTTCTTGACTGTTTATAAAGCTAAGGGCCTGATTGTCTATGAAGACTATGAATTCTTTTGGTAGCAAGTACTATCTTCACTTCTTCAAGGATTGTACTAGAGCATACATCTCTAGGTCATAGGATGAATACCTTCTCTTTGCCTCATTTAACTTCTCACTAAAGAAGGCAATAGGCCTTCCCTCTTGACTAAGCACTGCCCCAATATCCATGTGGTTGGCATTACACTCCACTTGGAAGATCATGTTGAAATTAGGTAGGGCAAGGACCGGCTGCTCTGCAACTTTTCTCTTCAATGTTTCAAAGGAGTTATCTGCCTCTTCTATCCAACTAAACCTGCAATTTTGTCCTCCCTTTATGGTATCAAGCATAGGAGCACAAATATGGCTAAAACCTCTTATAAACTTCCTATAGAATGTGGCTAAGCCATGGAAGCTTGTAACATCACTCATTGTTCTAGGAGTAGGCCAAGATAATATGGCACTCACCTTTTCTTGATCCATTTTCATCTCACCATATGAGATTATAAATCCCAAGTAAATGATCTCTTCCTGCATAAAGAAACACTTTTCCAAATTGATCATTAATTGCTCTTCATACAATCTTCTTAGGACCAGGTCTACATGTTTTAGGTGTTCTACTTTGGTTTGACTAAAAACTAGAATGTCATCTAGGTAGACTATGACAAATTTTCCTATGAAATCCCTCAAGACTTCATTCATTAACCTCATAAAGGTACTAGGTGCATTGGATAAGCCAAAGGGCATGACCTTCCACTCATACAACCCCTTGTTTTTTTTAAATGCAGTCTTCCACTCATCTCCTGACCTAATCCTAATTTGATGATAGTCACTCTTCAAGTCAACTTTTGTAAAATATCTAGCACCCCCCAAACAATCTAATAAATCTTCAATCCTAGGCATTGGGTATCTATACCTGATAGTAATTTTTTTGATAGCCCTTGAGTCAGTACAAATCCTCCAAGTGCCTTCCTTTTTGTGTGCCAAGACTACAGGGACTGCACATGGGCTCAAACTTTTTCCAATCAGTCTGGATTCCAGCAACTCTTCAACCTATTTTGCCATCTCAACATTCTGATCCGATGTGAGCCTATATGCTGCTTTATTAGGCAAGGTGGATCTAGGTATAAGATCTATGCAATGGTTTATATCCCTCATGGGAGGTAGTGACCTTGGTATGCCATCAGAGATGACACCCTTGTATTTGTTTAGTAGTTGCTGCACTGTAGGGTCAACCAACCTCAATTTGTCTTCTTTCTTGTCTTCAGACTTCTCCACCTTTGTTACTATTGGACTAGGAATAAGGGCATAACAAACAATGCCTTCATCTACCATGTTCTTCATGAATTGCTTACCTCCTAACACCAACACCTTGGCCTCCTTTGGTTTGGTTTCCTCCTCATTCTCCATCAAAGGTAACAACTCAATTGCCTTACCATCTTTGGTGATGGAATATGTGTTCCTAGAACCATCATGTTGTGCCTTCAAATCAAATTGTCATGGTCTCCCAAATAGGAGATGGCAAGAATCCATCTTTGCAATGTCAAACAACAATCTATCTTTATAAGTTCCAATCTAGAATTCTACCCAAGCCTGCTCTTCCACAACAGCTTGATGTCCTTGGGTGAGCCATGAGAAATTGTAGGGGCAAGCATGAGGTAGTCTCCTCAACTTTAGTTTCTCCACCATTTCTAGAGACACAGTTTTTAGTTGAACCGGAATCTATTAGAACCTTGCATACCTTTCCACCCGCGTTGCAAGTGATCTTAAATAGAGACTTTCTCTATGGGGGTTCTTTGTCAATCATCTTCATGGTAGTTACTGCTCTTATGATCATCAAAGCTTCACCTCTTTCAGGTTAGCCATAACTATCAGGGGTGTTGACCCTTTGGTATGTATTTGCACTTGCCACACTTTGGCAATCAGCTTCTAAAACCAAGTTACTTCTCCTCTCCCCCATGGAACTAGTAGGTTTATCAGGGAATCTATTGGCCATGTGTCCTTCTTGATTGCAGTTATAACATTTGATTGGACCTCTACCTTGATATCTTCCCCTAAATGGTGGTCTTCTTCCTAAAGTTTCCTCTCTGATTGTATCCTCCATTGTTATTGGAAATACTCTCTCCTTTAGTGCCTTCTTGACTAGTTTCACCTTGGTTTCTAAAACCATTTCCCTTACCTCTGAAAAATTTCTTCCACCCCTCTATTGTCTTCCTCTTCCTTTGTTGTTATTCTCTTGTCTCCTTTTGATCTTCTCTTCCACCTTGATGGCAAGTTGATGGCATTTACCAATGGTATTCAAGCTAAGGAGGTTTAGTTCCTCTTGAATATTATACCTTAATCCATTTAGGTATCAGGAAACTTTCTCACTCTCTTCCTCCTTTGTCTTATACTTCATACATAGCCTTTGGAACTCCTCAGTGTAAGAGTTCACATCCATCTCCTTCTACTTGAGATTTTGTTTCCACTTATGTAGTTGAATTTCATAATCTTTGGGTACATAGGCCTCCTTTATTAAGGCAACCATCCTCTTCCAAGAAACAACCTTGGGCTTGTTGTCCTTCTCTCTTTCCTCTTAGACAAAGTTCCACCAAGTTAGGGCGGCTCCCTTCAACTTTCACTTAGCAATCTTCACCTTCTGGTGTCCTAGAATGTCTTCACATTCAAAGAAACTAGACAGGGAGTATATCCAATCTACCACAACATTTGGTTCCACCTTCCCAGTGAAGGTTGGCAAATCAATCTTCTGCTCCATGGTTCTCCTCTCCATGGATTTGAGGGCATTAAGTAAGTGCCTCTGGTCAGGAGGAATTACCTCTTCCTCTAACATAGGGATCTCATCTTCATCCCCTTCTTCACCACTACCAGTGCCTCCATCTTCCTTCCCATCTACTCTGCCTCCCAATCTCTCTAGCTCCCTCTGCATTGCCTTGCAAGTAGTGGCCTGTTCTCTCACAATCTTTTCCAATTCTATGTTGGTGATTGGTCCTCTAGAGACTTCTTCTTCTTTTCCCTCTGCCATTTCTCAATTCTCTATCTCCTTACCAAAGCTGTTACTCGCTCTGATACCACTTAATGTAGAGCCCTCCTTGTATCCTACCAAACACTCCAAGGTGTATGATGTTGACCCATCAAAGTAACAATAGGAACCTATCAAGGTAAGGCTCTACAACCTTAGTTCAACATCTCACAATCTCCAAGACTCATACTTACTCAACTTGGATAATTTACTCCAACCTACACTTTGACACCTGCAAGGATTACAAACCATTAGCACACTTGTTTTAGGTCAAACATGACTCACTTGGACCAGATCAAACATTGGTTGTAAGGTTTCAACCCCATTCCCTATAGCCCCTTCACAGTTAGGCCTATTTGCTAGTAGCCCTTTGAAATGAGTAAAGGGACCTTAAGTCCAGACTTTTCCAAACACCCTAGAAAACAAATCACATATTTAAATACCCTTTTGGGCCTTACACAAATCCCCAAAAGGAAGGATCAAGATGTAACAAACAAAGGTCTAAACTGGTAGAAGGTTAACTATCCTAAAGGGCTAATTAGGTCTCCCTTTGTGAAGCATCTATGTCCAAATGAGAAATCCATACAATCACAACCCCATGAGAATGTGGGGATACATAAACCACCATGTATTCTAGGGTTACACACCTGGAATCATCGCCATTTGCATTCAAGGGTAAATTTACTGTTTAAGGACTAGGTAGCCACATAGAGATGTCTAACTAGGGTCGGTTCAAACACACACCTCCCTTGATCCTCCTGCAAAATAATTTTAGAATTTTAGAATATACTATCCATACTTGCATTTGACCTAATCCCATGAGTCTTGGATTGATAAATTGCAAGTTATGGCCATGGAGGAGTAAAACCCTAGGTAAACCCACATTTTCTGGGCACCTACAATAGAATTGGAATAACAGGAGAAAAACACACGATCTAAACCTCAAACCAAAACTCAATAAAAGGTAACTCTCTATTATAACCAATTCACATCATTGGTAATTTATCCCAATCCGTACAATGCAGTACTTTGTACCAAAACTCTAGAATTGCAGGAAAAACTCAGAATTTCATTAGTTTGCAGTCACCAAATCTTTCCTCCGTACAGTCTAACCTTGGTAATTGGATCCACAAGGTGTATATACCACTCCAAAACTTCTCTCAACCGAAAACAAGAGGTTAGAGCCATTGGAGGAGTTCAAACAAAAGAAAAATGCAAAAAGTGCATAAAAAGTTGCTTATGACAACTTTTGCCAAAGTTGTCAAAATGTCATCTCTCGCCTCATAATGCCTTGGGTCAAGAATAACCCCTCCTAAAACACCCTAGAAGAATTAAAACTAATATGATAAATATTTCCTACACACTCTTGATCCCCTTTTGTCCAAAATCCCTAATTGGCTTATTAAGATGCCAAAATAGGAGTTTGGCTCACAAGATGGGGTCTTTTATTACAAACACATAGTGCATGATTGAAACACATGTTAAACATCCTAAAGACATCTTTTATGCCTTATCCTTCCTCTTCTGAGCCTAATTTATCATCTTGAAGGGGTGCCCCTGCACCAAAATATATAGGGGGAGAGAGAGGTGGGCAATGAGACAAAGATGGAGAGGTAGAGAGGTAAAGATGGAAGGAAGGAGAAAAATAGGGATGGAGAGAGAGAGAGGTTGGGAGGGAGAGGTAGTCATCAAGAGTAAAAAGAGAGAGTGGAAAGAAAAAATAGGAGGATAAGAGAGATGGAGGGAGGGAAGGTGAGAGAGAAAGAGAGAGTATATAGGAGAGTCCTAGAGAGGGGAGAGAGAGGAGAAAGAGAGAGAAGAGAGGGAGAGTAATAGGTCTAGAGTTTGTGGGAGACAAAGAGGTGAGGGGAGAGAGAAGTGAATAAGAGAGTTCATAAAGAGAGGATGGGTAAGGTGTGATGGAGAAGGAGGGAGATAACTCGATAGGGGATAAGTAGAAAGGTGAGATACCTAGAGGGGGAGAGAGAGGTTAAATACCTAGATGGGAGAGAGAGGGGAGAGATAGATAGAGGGGCATAGAGAGAAGTTATTAATAAGACATGGATGGTTAGGTATAGAGGTGGAGAGGAAAGGAGGGAGAAACCTAGAAAGGGGAGAGAGGGAGAGAGAGAGAGGCTAGGAGGGAGAGGTGACAACCTAGACAATGGAGAGAGAGAGCATAGAGAGTATAAGAGAGACTAGGGGAGGGAGATATATATGAGGCTAATAAGGAAGGAGGAGAGAGAGAGGGAGGGAGAGACCTAGGGAGGGGAGAGAGAAGTGAGAGACAGAGACAAAGAGAGAAAGACACAGAGAGAGAGAGAGAGCAAGAGAGAGGAAGATGGAGAGATAAACTTAAGTTTCATATAATCACTACCCTCAATGCTATTTACCATAAACTATGTACCATCAATCCTTTACCATATACCCTTAACCTTATATTCTATAACCTATTATCTAAATCCTATATAGGGGAGGGAGAGGTGATGACCTAGAGAGGGAAGAATAAAGAGGAGAGAGATAAGAAGACAAGGAGAGGTGGGTAGGGAGTGACTGAGAGAACTAGAGAGGGAAGAGGTAGATAGGTGAGAGAGAGAAGAAAATAATAGAGATAAGTTCACAAATAAAAATGGGTACGGAGGTGGAGAGGAAATAATTAGAGAGGATAAATATATAGAGATGAGAGATCTAAAGACTAGGAAGAGAGAGGTGAGAGACCTAGGGTGGAAAGATAGAGGTGAGTGAGATATAGGGGGAGAGAGAGGTGGGTAATAAGACAAAGAGAGAGAGGTAGAGAGGTAAAGTTGGAGGGTAGGAAAAATATAGGTATGGTGAGAGAGGTTGGGAGGGAGAGTTAGTGATCAAGAGAGGTTCAAAAAAAGAGTGGATAGAAACAATAGGAGAGTAAGAGATATGGAGGGAGGGAAGGTGAGAGAGAGAGGGAGAGAGTATAGGAGAGACCTAGAGAGGGGAAAGAGAGAAGAAAGATAGAGAAGAGAGGGAGAGTGATCAGTATAGAGTTTATGGGAGATAAAGTAATGAGGGAGATGGGTAAGGAGTGATGGAGAGAGAGAGAGAGAGAGAGAGAGAGAGAGAGAGAGAGAGAGAGAGAGAGAGTTTGAGAGGGACAGAGAGAACTAGAGAGGGGGTAGATAGAGAGGTGATATGTCTAGAGAGTGAGAGAGAGGTTAAATACCTAGATGGGAGAGAGAGGGGACAGATAGATAGAGGGGTATAGAGAGAGGTTCCTAAAGATACATGAATGGAGAGGTATAGAGGTGGAGAGGGAATGAGCTAGAAACCTAGAAAGGGGAGAGAGGGAGAGAGGGAGAGGGTATGAGGGAGAGGTGACAACCTAGAAAATGGAGAGAGGCAATAGAAAGAGAGAGAGAGTATAAGATTGAGTAAGGGAGGGAGATATATATGAGGATAATAAGGAAGGGGGAGATAAAGAGGGGGGGATACCTAGAGTGGGGAAAGAGGTGATAGAGAAGAGAGAGAGAGAGAGAGAGAGAGAGAGAGAGAGAGAGAGAGAGAGAGAGTATCAATATGGACAATATTGTCAACCCTGTGTACCTTAAACCATGTACCATAAATCGTGTACACCAAACTCCATACCAATGCCCTCAACCATAAACTCTGCATCTATGACCTTATACCTAAACCTTATATCATACTCTCTATTCCATAAACCCTATATAAGGGAGGGAGAGATAAAATGATAGAGATAAGGACAAAGAGAAAGTGAGGGATAAGGAGAGAAGAAGGGAGAGGTAAATAGGGAGTGATTGGGAGACCTAGAGAGGGAATAGATATAAATGTGAGGGAGAGGGAGAAGTTTACAAAAAGAGAAAGAGGGGTAAAAAGGCAAGGAGAGAGGTAGAGAGGGAAGAGCTATAAGTCCTAGAGCCTAGGGAGAGAGGGTAATAGACTTAGGGGAGAGAGAGAAATATAAATATGGGGGGAGAGAGGTTGATGATGATATAGGGAGAGAGAGGTACAGAGGTAAAGATGGATGGAAGGGGATACTTATGGATTGGGAAAGAGGGGATGGGAGCAAGAGATAGTGATCGAGAGAATAGAGAGAGGGGAGAGAAACAATAAGAGAGGGAGAAAGAATAAGAGAGGGAGGGAGGGAGGGGTAAATATGGGGGTAGGGAGGGAAGGTGAGGTAGAGGGACATAGAAAGAGGTCATATAAAGAGTGATAAAGAGAGATCTATAGGCCTAAGGAGTGTGAGATAAAGAGAATGAGAAAAACCTAATAAGAGCATGCTAATCACTAAAATTTGACTGTCTAAAATTTTATATGATCCTCTAAAAATTAGAATCTACATTTTAACTCCTATAGAGCTAAAACCACTCTCAAACATCCTTCCATTATATACATGAAATATAACTTAAAGACTTATACTTAAATGTTATATTTCTTGTATATACTCTTCTTCGAGGATGGGTATAGATTGTGTCCAAATTGGGAAATTTGCATATTCACAAAACTAGCAATTAAACAATGCCGAACATTTGGTGTGCACCAAATTTGGCACTTGCCAAATGCAAAAATTTTGCTTTTCACATTTGGTGAGCGCCAAATTTTGCGCTCGCCAAATGTGAAATTGAAAATTTTGAATTTGGTGAATGCCATATTTGGTGCTCACCAAATGGTTTGCATTGGAGAATACCAATTCTTTGGGTTGGATTTTCCTTGGGAATCCAACTTGAAGGTTTGGACGACCGTTTCCTACCAATGACATATTTTTATGAAAAGATAAAAAGTGGTACCTTTTTCATACCACAACTTGGTGCACTTACCCACAACTAAAAATGTTTTCACTTTCTAGCCAAACCTTTCGATAGCCATTAGAGACTATCATTTTGATACCAATGTAGGTTGCATTTGCCTCAACATAATGGTTTTTTTAGATCCATGAAGGGAGGGCCATAGCCAAGACAAACCTACCATTATGATCACGCACTACTCCCCACAACCAACAAGCCCAGGATTTCCCTTGGTTGCCCCATTAGTGTTAATTTTAATCTACCCTATAGGAGTAGCTTTCCAAGCAACTCCATCTATCACCTCATTAGGTATTTGAATAGGAATAGATAAATCCCACTAGAGATGCGAATTTTACACCACAAGGAAATCAAACTGAGAATGGATTATCTTGGGACACATCATCGGGCCTTTGGGATAGGCCCCCAAAAATTCTCCTTGATGGTAGCCTAAATTTTGAAAGCCAAATTATTCACAGGGAAGGCAAAATCCTAGAAGATTATATTATTTATTTCCTTCCAAACCCCTGAAGAAATATGAGGCATGATGAGAGACCATAACAATCCAAGAGAGGGATTAGAGATGGGAGGAGACCATTGGAGCCAGCAATCATAAAACGAACAAGGAAAGACCCAATCAATAAACCAAAGCTAGAAGAAATAAGCCCAAATTTCACAAACAAATTTGCAACTGAAGAGGAGATGATAAGAGTGCTCCATCACTTCCAAACATAAATAACATCTATTAGGCATGGAAAATCTAACATCATTCTAAACTTAACTCTAAAAAAATTTATTCATATATGGTAACTAATGAATGCTATTAAAATGTACATCACAAAACTATCATGAAAATATGATTTTTTTCTTTCAAAGAAAAAAAAGTACATTACTCTAATAAATGGGTATATGCAAGATCGTGAGGAGCCAAAAATTGGTGCTATGAAAAAGAATGCCTTTTCCATTTGCCCAAAAATGCAAAAAAATTATGTTGACTTTTTAGTTGGATTAGATGTTAGTACATGTAGCCATGGCAAAAGCCAAAGCATAGTGGATATCAAAAAATATCTAATTTATGATTATCAGATATTTGAAAATATCAAATATCTGATATTATTAATCATATATTATATAATATACAATATATATTATATAATATATAATATGTTATAATATTAATATATAATATATATTATATATTAATATATTTTATTTATATTAATAATAATATATTATTAATACATATTAATATATATTATTAATATATTATTAAAATATTATTAATATATTAATAATATATATTAATATTTTAGTGGCAACAGAGTATAGACATACCTATACTTTTGGAGGCATTGAAATGCTAGATGACCTTCCTAGGGGAGGTGATGAACAAGCGTATGCTTTCTATCATGGTGACAAGGTATCTCTTGATTCTACATGCCACTAGAAAGGTGCTGGGGAGGAGTTTCTAAATTCATATCACTGATACAAGGTTAAGTCAGATATCCCTATGATGTTTTTGGCAATGCTAGTGTATATGGGAGAAAGAAAGGTTAGAGCTAAGAAAGTCTTCCAAATGGTCTTTCAGCATGCTTTTCTCAATGAGATTGATGCAACCTTGGACAATGTGGATGACAATATTTGTAGATTTACCTCTACCAAAAAACTATTATATGTCTCATGGTAGAGGTGAAGAGGTAAATAAATATGTGATTGTCCAAACCCTAAATCCTTAGATGTTGGTGGCCAATTGGAGAAGAAAGACCAAAAAATTGTTTTTCTCTTGTGAGTTACTGGTATTCTATCTAGATTTGATGATGGGTGGTGGAGGATATTTGTAGAGGAGGAGGGTTTGCAGGGATGCATGGATATTAGAGTGAATGAGTATGGGGAAGTGACACAGACAATAACTAGGGTTTAGGATTTGGAGAAGAATGGGTGTCAAATGATGCTAGAGATGTGGAAGAGGTGGAAGCTATTGGAATAAGGTTGTCATTGATGTCAACAGTTGAGAAGATTCATCTTGATAGATAAATGTTAACATTGGAGGATGAGTTACATAGAGAGCAAGTGCAACTTGATAGAGAATGGACATAGTGATAGCTTCGCATCCACTGGTTAGAGATGCAAAGGCATGTAGAGATGATTGATGTTAATAGTTGTAGTACTGGGTGGATATGCAGGATGATGAGATGATAAAGGAAGATTAGATAAGTTGATATGGTGCTATATCAGACTGGCAAAGTGAGTAGATTTGATTGTATGTGTGTAGGTTGAACAAGCATGGAGTCAGCAAAGGCATTTTTTTTTCAAAGGCAACAGAAAAGAAAAAGAGGACAATTGGAAGTTTACTTGGTCTTTCTTTTGGACAAAAAAATGCAGTCTATAGAGTAGTGAAAGCCTTAAGCAAATTGATCTGACTCAAAAAAATTGTAGTCGCAGACTTTGTGTATAATATGTCATGTTAGTCACACATTGTTACAAGGATAACATAACACATCATGTTATCACTAACGCTATCTCACGATCAACTCTCTACATTGACCAAAGGTTATTGCTAAACTATGATAGGGGATGTCAATAACACAATAGATTTGTTGCCCCGCTATCCTACAGTAAGGAAGACTTGAGACAAAAATACTCTGAAGTAGTTTTCAGGGATGTCAATAACATGACGGGTTTTTTACCTTGCCATCCCGCAACATGAAGCGTGGAAGAAAAGTGACCTTGTGGGGTAATTCTAAACTATGACATTGATGTAAATAACATGACAATTATGTGACCCTCGCTATCTTATTGCATGAAGGGTGGAAGAAAAGTGACCCTACAAGGTAATTCTAAATTGTGATGGAGGATGTAAATAACATGATAGGTTATTTCCCCAGCCACCCTATGGCATGAAGATTGGAAGAAAGATGACTCTGTGGGGTAATATAAAAAAAAATCATATGGTGCACCCTTCTATCTTGTAGCCCCGCTAGCCCACTATAAGGGAGAAGGAAGATGAAAGATAAGGTGGAGCGAATGGTGAAGCATCCCACCATCCCACATAAAGGACTTGGGAAAAGTGATCCCATGAGATAACTAAAATAGTAGATGGCATGCAATCCCACCAGCCTGTAGGAAGGAAGTTTTTCACGAAAGTGCATAACACACACGTTAGTTGATCTATGGAACACATCAGTGTACCTAATGAATCCAACATGGATTTTTTTGTGAGTAGATGGATAAATTAATGGGTCCCACCATCCACCAAGTGGCTGGGTGACATGTGAATGTTAGGTGGACAATAAAAAAAATTTGATTGGTCCATGAAGAAAACAACTTTCATATCAAAGGAGATCTTTCAGTCTGGAACGCAAATAAAAATGCAGTAAATGCTAAACAAAGGTGTAGCTAAAAAATATATTTTTTGAAATGGGGATTGTGCACCTGATAAAACCAAAAAGAAAAAGCTTTGAAAGAAGAAATAATGTTGCATTTAATTTAGATTATTGCCAGACAAAATTAATAGATAAGGTAAATCATTTAGCAACTCAAGAAGATTTATTTTTTATTTTCCTTTTGGAGGGAAATCTGGGAGTACGTAGTTGACCAAGAAGTGGATTAAGTGGATGTGATGAGTGGTAAAAATATGAAGAAGGTGTATGAAAGAGAGGAGGCATGTAGATGAAGCAGCTCTACAAAATAGAGGTTACAGAGCAAAAAAAAAGGGGGGAAGAGGCCACAGAGAAGAAATTCTCATAGGTGTGTATAACACGATGCTAGTGCAGGCATAACACTACATAAAGATATTTCGGGTAGAATGATCCAATTTGAAGGGGAGATAAGAGGGAGCCAAAAGAAAAAGAAAAGATAGCATAATATAGTTGTGAAGAGAAGAGGCCAACAACTAGATAGTGTAGAGTTGAGGCAGATAACATAGTGGGTTATGTACACTATAAGAGGCAGAGGAGGAGGAGTGATTAGAGTAGAAAACAATAGTTGTTTGTAGAGACAAGAAGAGGACAAAAAGCAAAGGAAAAACATTGATAACAAAGATCAAAGAGAAGAGGACAGAGCTTGTGAGCAAAAAAGAATCAAGTCAATCTCAAGTGCAAAGAACAAATTAGTGAGTTACAAAATTTCATTAGTAACAATGTGTTTAAACTGTATTTGAAAATCTAATTGTCAATTAATTGTATGTCATGTGAGTGGGTTCTTAGATTAGGGGTAGGTGCTCCTTTCAGTTGGTGTTCATAAAGATGGGGGTTGGTGCTCCTTTGGGTTAGTGCCTATAAATATTGTAACCAAATTAGTTCCATTGTGAGGATGGATTAGAGTGGTAGACTATAGCAACATTTCTCACCGAGGTTTATCCCCACCATGGGTTTTCCTCGTATATCTTTTGTTTTGTGTTTGCCTTGGGTGTGTGTGAAATTGTTTTTAATATCTTTTCTCATAGTTTCTTGACTTGTGTTATTAAAGCTTTGATTATAAAGTAAGTTCAAGTTTTTAGTTACCACTGATTGACCCCCCCTCTCAGTGATTCATTTATGTTCAACAGTGGCTTCTCTGGATCATCTCGACTATGGTATGAATGTCCAATGCAAAATATTTATAAGAGATAGTATTAAGTACTAAAGTTTATATACATGGTCTATTTAACAATTAATGTCTGAGGAGGACATGACACAAGGGTATATATTTTTTCACTTAGTGGTTTACATTTTTTATTGTATGCATTCTTGTCATTTAATTGTCATTAATCAAATTATATATTAACTTACATGTTTATCTTATTTTACTCATGTAGGACACACCTAGTGCAAGGGAGGTGCAAATGCTATCCAAACTTTGGAACCACAATGACAGACAAGGGAAAGGTAATTGAATGAAAATTTGATTGAATAAAGAGTTTAAAAAACTCATAATGATTATGCATGTCTACATTTATTGATATTTTCACATACTTGTTGTTTTTATGTACAAGAAGTTATTGGTTTCACATCCTTGTTGACTTCTTCCAAAATTCCTGAAGAAGTAGTAGAAGAGATGCCTAAATAAGTATGTGTTTGTTTTATTTTGTGTTTAGTAAATATGTTCTTATCATCGACAAGTATATGCTAACCTGTATCAATTTTATGTTTCTGATCATATATAGGTTGACTTCAAAAATGACATCAATTGACATCCCTTCTCTATCACAAACATATACTAGGACTCCCAACCATCCTAGGAGAAGACGTAGACTTGAGGTAATCAAGAATTCAATTTTAGAGTTCAATTATAGTTCAATGTATACTATTTTTTATGTTAATTTTTATTTTAAATTATATAATAATTAATCTCAATTGTGGTTTGAATTTTTCTTATGCAGGAACCTTCAGAGCCAAAGAGTGCTTCGAAGAGGATCAATTTTGATGATCCATCAGTAGTTTAGGATGTGATAGAGATATTTTGGGATTCATACATGGCTAATTGGCATGTATATTTTGTATAGATTTTGAGATGGAATATGCCATATTTTGTAAAACTTTCTTTGAGTTAGCATTTATTTCATTTTTGTAAATGGACATACACAATTATTCGACAATTTGATATATAGAAGTTGAGATTCGATATAAGTTGTTCCTCATGTGCATGTCTTCATTATTTGAAACTTTAATATTGAATGTAATAATGAACAATGGTTAAATAATGAACAATAGCATGTTAAAATATATAATCTCAAGATTTGATATAATTTGTTCCATCTAAATCTTAAGTGTTAAATTTGGTTGCCTTACGAAACTTCACCAAATTTAACAACCATATTGGTATCATTATTAATCATAATGTGGATGCTTAGTAATGACAAATGACAAGTAAACAAAATTGAATTTTATTTCATGTTCTTCCTCCTATGCACTTTGACATATTTGAGCCAAAAAATTTCATTGTTTATGTGGATGTAATAAGTATTGTTGATTACACTTAGTAATGATGGAGGATGAGTCATTGAAAAATTTCAAAAGTCATTATGGTTTGGAACCATTGGAGTCAACAAGTCTGATGATGCATTTTTACCCTAGGGATACTCCGGTTTTGCCTCCCAACTCACCTAAACGCTCAATACCATACCCTAGCATCGTTGTCCCTTAAGTGCCCAAAGTGAAAAAAATTGTTAAAGTTTGATAGGTTGTTTCTCAAAATATTTGGCACTTGAAAATGGTCTGTATGAACCTAAAGGGTCACATGAGGCCCCTCTACAATAACCTATCTCAATTTTTTTAGATTTGAAGCGGTTTTCTTAGGGCAAACAATTTTTCTATTGACAAAAAAACTGTCAAAGACATTCAATAAAAAGTTGCAACAAAGCCTAATTCTCATTTTGTTCATCATGGGTGTGAACCATAAAATCCAACACATTCGATTAGGCATTTTTATCCTAGGAATACTCTTGTTTTGCCTCCCAGCTTTCCTAAACACTCAATGCCATACCCTAGTAGTGTTGTTGCTTAAGTGCCCTAAGTGCAAAAAATTGTCAAACTTTGATAGGATATTTCTCAAAACCCTTGGAACTTTCAAATGATCCATTTAAACCTATAGGTTCATGTGAGGCCTCTCTACAATAACCTCTCTCATATTTTCAAGATTTAAAGTAGTTTTCCTAGGACAGCAGTTTTCTTGTTAACACAAAAATTGTCAAAGTCATTCAATGAAAAGTTCTAACAAAGCCTAATTCTCATTATGTTCAGTGTGGGTGTGAGCCATAAAATCTAACACATCTAGTTAGGTGGTTTTACCCTAGGTATACTCCTATTCTACCTCCCGACTTGCCTAAACGCTCAATTCCATACCCTAGCAGTGTTGTCCCTGAAGTGCCTTAAGTGTAGAAATTGTCAAAATTTGACAGGTTGTTTCTTAGAATTCGTGGCACTTGAGAATGTTATGTCTAAACCTACAAAGTTATGTGAGGCCCCTCTATAATAACCTATCTCATATTTTCAATATTTAGATTAGTTTTCGTAGGGTAGCAATTTTTTTGTTTTGGCAAAAACAATCTAAGGCGTTCAATAAAAAGTTGCAATAGAGCCTAATTCTCATTTTATTCGTCATTGGAATGAACTATTAGTCCCAACATGTTTGGTTAGGAAGGTTTACCCTAGGCATGCTCATGTTTTACCTCCCAACTTGCTTGAACGCTTAGCACCATACCCTAGTAGTGTTATCACTTATGTGCCCTAACTACAAAAAATTGTATGTAGCATCATAAACTATCATCGGGTCAATTTATACCTCATGTTTATGCCCCTACTTTAGTGTGTCCTATCCTCATCACCTTTCTAGGTCCATTTGTGCCTATTCTCTAGATTTGAGGCCATGAACAACTTTTTGTGGATCTTACCATGGGATACCCACCTCATTTTGACATTATTGTGGTCCTAATTGAGGCAAAACATCATGGTCCCACTCAATTGGGCTCCAATTTGAAATGGGGTCAAGGTTTTGTGTCAACAGTAAGATTTGATCTTTAGGGCTTCACATGAGTTGTAGGTCAGTCTAATTGATAATTTACCTAGAACCCCCTATATAAATATATTTTATCAACCTAATTCCATCTAAGAAATCAATTACTATCCTTCTTGCATCTGTGAAGCATCCATAATCAAGGATTTTTAAAGATCTTCAAGGATGCATATTCATCATTAAATCATTGTGGAGAAAAATTACATCAATATTGTCCAAGAATGTGTGTGTGACTAGGGTTTTTTCATGTTCATGTCATTTCATACAACATATGTGATTACATTCAAAGAGAAAAGCATCATCATCAGCAAGTGCAGATCTGAGGTATATCTATCCAATATTAATTTCAGTATTTTTATTATTTCATTCAAGGTTAATTCCTAAATTAGGGTTTGAATTAGGCAAACCCATATTCCCAACAATTTCCCCTTTCTTAATGTGTGTAAGAAACAAGTATAGAGTTGTGTTCGGGAGGATCGACAAGATTCACAAAGACGAACAAGTTCACCTTTTGACAGTGATAAATTTGAAGTACCATGGTGAATTGATGAGCCTTAGTCCCAAAAAACTAGGTTGAACTTCTAGGAATATATCTAAAACATAATCTTTTGACCAAATCTAGGTTGGTGTCTTTGTACGATGACTTTAGCTCACTATTTATGCCCGATCTGTTCAATAATCACCCATTTTACCCTAATTTCAATATTTTCACAATTCAACTTAGAAAGAGGTAATCAAACCCTACCCTAGGTGGAACCTAATTAGAATTTAAGACTTTTTTCCTAAGAGGGATTAAACCTAGATCTATTAGGTCTATCCCTCTTTCAATGTAATGGTCTTTTAAGTGAAATTCGTGGTTTTATTACCTTAATTAGGGAACCCCTAATTTCCACCATCACATTTTGGTCAACCTAACTCTTTACACGACTATTTATGATTTGTGTTCTTAGATCAGATTTGTGAGCATTTTAATTTTCAATTTTGCACTCATAGATCTTATTTTTAAATTAAATTACACAAATTTAGAGGTTAAATCCATAAAAAATCCTAATTTATTTTGGTTAATTTGATTTGTGGGTTGCATAATTTGTAATATTTGTTTTCAAATCTAATCTTATACATTCAGAATTTGAAAATTAATAGATCTAATTTTTTTTCCATTTCACATATGATTACATTACTTTTTACTTATATTTATCAAAATCATGTGTTGGATAATGGTTTATTTCACTTCAAATTGTATCTTTTCATTCATAGCACTTTGGCATAATGCATTTTTAGAATTTCCAAAATGCTTCCTATTAATCAATTAAATCTCAAAGATTTTATCCATGATGCATGTTGTTTTATAGTGATATTTTTAGGAAAATGCATTATATATGTAGATCACATAAAAGCTTTTGTAGATCATAATCCTAGAGATGCTAGTGAAAAATGTAATACTTGTACCTCTCCTAGGGTATCTCATGTGAATGAAGAAAGAGATAATATTCCTATCAATGATCTCTCTAATGATGAGAAAGCATTGAAAAGCAACATGGCACCATCTTATTCTCATACACATACCCTAGCACAAGGGGGGAAAGATCAAAATATTGATGTTTCAATCTCTCTAGATCCCCCTTATTCTCCTAGAGCTTAACTTAACCATTAAAATATTTGTAGAGAAGATTATGATATGCATTTCATTCATGATCTTTCTCCCCACATAATATTAAGTAAATATTAGGCCTTATATGATAAGGATCTTCTTTCCAAATCTATCAAAGAGGGTATTCATGATGATAGAAAGTAGAATATCCCTACAAAGGATATTCCTTCTTCATCTACTTCTCCCTTTGTTCCTTCTAGATGTACTTATAGTACAAATTTTAAAGAAATTCATTGTAATACTCCTTTTTCTCAATTAAAAATCTCTTAGAGGAGTGTGTATAACATAATATCAAAACAAGGTTTTAGAGGACAAGGACTTGGAAAATGTTAACAAGAAATAAAAGTCCCTATAAACTGATGCAGAGGGTCAGGGGTTTTAGGTGACTTCAAGAACATATGTTTTCAAGTGCTTCACACTCCTTGCATTTGCCTAGTGTTTCCAAGGCACCTTGAGGCTTCAAAACACTCCAATTCACTTTTTTTATTCATAACTCTTCATGGTCTTGATAGCTTGCTTGGGTGCACCTGCACCATACTCCCCATGAATGAAAGTCTTCTTGTCCCAAGAAGTCATCCATGCCTTGCCTTCATGTTTGCTTGCTTGCATCTGATTCTTAGGAACTAGATAGTCCCCAAATGTGACTTGTTTCCTCCTATGAACACCTGCATTCATACACCAATCATTAGAAACAAAAATTTTATGAATTGGCGGTCCCAAACCAATGGTACTCATGGCTGATATTTGCTTCGTGGTTGCTCCTTTTCCTCTATCTTGAGGTATCTGCAACCTACCCAACTTTCTATCCTTTACTTGTCCAATGAGAGGACATTTTACTACACCAACTAGTACATGATCAAGTTCCCAAAGTCCTTCATGAACCGGACTGTCATACTGCTGCAAATCTGCACTTTTCTTACCCTGCTCTTTGACTGAAAACTCATTGCCAAAACACATTACAGTGGTGTCTCTTGCCTTCCCCATCAATGGGCTCAATTTGTACTTCCTTCCACCTTATGAACCACATAGGTGTTTCGATACCCATCATGTATAATCCTTCTAGAGTATTGCCAAGGTCTACCCAAAATCAAATGACCACAACTCATATCCATTACATCACACAAAATACTATCAGCATATTGACCAATGGAGAAATTAATGACCACCTGATCCTTTACCAACATATTCTGACCTTCACTGACCCATGTAGCAAAATATGGATTAGGATGTGTAAGGGTTTGTAAATTTAAATTTTTGACTACTTCATAAGCAACCAAATTGTGACAAGCCCCTGAATCAACAATCAATTTACATACCTTGCCATGGATTTTACAATTTGTCCTGAAGATCCTTTCTTGCTATGATAGTTGTACTTTCCCCATCAGTAACAACTCTTCTTCCTCTGGTGGTATCATGATTTCTTCTTCTTGTTCTTCCTTTTTGTTTTCTTGTGTCAAATTAACCCTCCTTTCCTTCTTGTCCTCAATCCATTTAGGACATTTGAATGATGGGTGTCCTGGTTCATTGCAATTGTAACATCTAAATGTGCCCCTTCCTTGACCAAATCCTCTTCCTCCTCTCTGATTGTATCCACCCCTTGATTCTGAAAATGATTCCTTGCCCTTGTCATCATTGTTTGGTCCTTGACCTCTGCCACCTCTTCCTCTATTTGTATTACCTCCTCTTCCTGACCTTTCTTTTCTTCTCCTCACCTTTTCTTCTGCTCTAATAGCCAACTGATAACATTCACCAATGGTCCTTGGTACTTGTAGACCAATCTCATCCTGCAAATAATACTTCAAGCCATTGATATACCTGGCTACCTTCTCATCTTCTTCCTAATATCCTCCCCTAATACTCAATTTATGAAATTATTCAGTATATGTCATTACATCCATGTCTTTCTATTTCAAATTTTATCTCATCCTCTTCACATGTATGCTATAATCTGAAGGCAAGAATTACTCCTTGATGAGGTTCTTCATCCTTGCCCAATTTGTGATTCTTGTCAACCCCTAGACATTCTATCATTTTCTAAACTTGTCCACCAAGTTAAAGCAGTTCCTCTAAGCTTTGTTTTTGCAAAATTCACTCACTTCTCATCCTCCATCTCCTCATACTCAAATTAGTTCTCCAAGGCATCCAGCCAACCCAACACTTCTTCACTATCCATCTTCCCTTGATAGATAGGTACCTCCACATGTCCTTTCCCTCCATTTTTTTGTACTACCTTCAAAATCCTAACAAGCTTCCTCTCCTCAGGGTCCATCTCATCTTCTACTTCCCTATGTTCTTGTCTTTCACGGTATTCCTCTCCTTCATCTTCATAATGTTCTTCATTAACTTCTTCCCTCCTATGGTCCATTCTTTCTTTCTCATAGCCTTCTAACCTAGCTTGCATGGCCTCTTTCTCTCTTCTCCATTGTCTATCTCTCCTTTCTTCAGCCTGCTCTCTTGCTACATCTTGTTCTCTTCTTTCCCTTCTTTCTCTTTCCAAAATCTCCTTCAACTCCTCAAGTTCCCTAGCCAATTGACTCTTAGGTGCCATAACTACCCTTCCAATCCTTTACCCAGACCTTTCACTGCTCTGATACCAATTTGATGCAGAGGGTCAGAGGTTTTAGGTGACTTCAAGAAAATATGTTTTCAAGTGCTTCACACTCCTTGCATTTGCCTAGTGTTTCCAAGGCACCTTAAGGCTTCAAAACACTCCAATTCACTTGTTTTGATTCATAACTCTTCCTGGTCTTGATAGCTTGCTTGGGGTGCACAAGCCAGTACCAAAGGCCTGGGACATCCTCATCATTCACCTATGGATGATCTTCTTAAAATTTGAAACTTTAAAGACTATTTTGCAAGAAGTAGAAAGTATCATCCATCTAAAGGTGATTCTTCCTCAAACATTCCTTGCTCACATCACCAAACTAATGATCATGATACCAATGATTGACCAAATTTTCAAAATGGTATGCAAGGACGCATTGATAATGGTATAGTTAAAATAAATGAAAACAATCCATCTTCCTCTACCAACCCTTGTCTGACATCTCAAGAGACAAGACCTAATCCTATTTGTCAGAATTTTCTTATAGAAACCCAAGATCTAGAGGCCAATAAATACCAAAAAAGAAAGAGAGAACAAAATACACAAGAACAAATTGTATTCTTATCAAGAAGAAAAATGTCAAACTAGGTACAATGCACATGTTCCTGCTTATAAAGGAAAGGCTATAAGAAAATGAGAGAACACAATCATGACATGTGGCCGAATGAGATACAAGGGTAGGTAGGGGTAGATAGGAGAAAGAATAGATAATTCCACTAAAGGTAGATCACCCACCAAAGGTGGAATTTCTCCTACAACCATATTGCCTAATATGAAATTCCCTAAGTGTCTCAAATGCAAACTATTATGAGATGCATTATCCTAAGTGAACTTAAGTAAAGTGTAATTACATCAGACATAAATTAAACATGTTAATCTTAGAGGATCCGGTTAATACTGAGAGGGGGTGAATCAGTATTAACAATAATTTGAAATTAAAAAACTCAGACTCATAAAACTTTCACCAAATCAAATATAGATCAACACTAGAGTCATCACCAGTACCGATATCTACTAATAAACACCTACTAAACCAATATATCAATGTTGCACATTAAGTGCTCATTAACCATGCATAAACTAAAAGTAAATCAAACCATCACATCAAAAACATTCACCATATGAACACCACGATTTTCATGTGGAAACCCAAATAGGGAAAAACCATGGTGGGAATTGGTACCCGCAAATATTTTGCAGTCTTTCGGAAAGCGCCCTATTAGGAGCCAAGCCCAATTAGAAGCTTACAATGACGCCCTGTTAGGAGTCAACTAGTAAAGGGATTTACCTTAGCCATGTTAGGATCTTTGATCTGTTAGGATTAACCTCACAAGAGGATTTATAACTCAGATATTGAGTCACCCTGCTAGGAGATTTTACAATGTGAGGCATGTTAGGACCTACCCGATTAAGGGATTTTAGCTGTTATAATTGTTAGAGAAAAAATAGTGAATGATCTGTGTATAGCACTCAACTAATTTCTTGATCTGATCCAATTAAGTTCTAAGTTTGCATCACTCTAGCAGATCTTCTCACACACCCTGGTTTGGCTTCACACACTTCTCAAAATCACGGACACTTCAAAACATCAACCTTACCGATATAAATAACCTTTCAACTAGGTTGACATCAAAACCCTAAGACTTACTACATACATCATCACAGATCTTTACAAATCATTACAGATCATCATATGGATCATTGCAATCAATTACAAATCAATATTAATCGTTGAATGATCATAAATCATCATAGCAAGTTGATCTAGTAAAAAGTCAAACCCTTAGCTCATTCTGCTAAGCACTTTGCACATTCCCAAGAAATTCACTCTCCAAACATGCCAAAACATCTTTCAAACACATCACGTGGTTTATGTGATCATCAACATGTGAACTTGATATAGATCACCGCCAAACCAAAAATAATTATCGATCAAGAGAATTCTTTACCGGTCCTTAAACCCTAGCAAAAACTCAACTAAAATTATAAACATAACTTATGATTGTCACAACATGATGCAGTTTTGGTCAGATACATGTTACAATGATAAAAACTTGCATTCAAAACCATAAATCCTTGATCATCACCAATCGCCAGATACAATCAGAATATTTCCTCGTTTACCAGTTAAGGTCCTAATTCTCAGTTTCTTGATTCTTTACTAGTAAGCCCTCTCCAATAGACCAAAAGATTTAGATGACACAATATAAGATAAGTAAACATCAGTAGACATGAATAAACATTAGTTTCCATCAATGACAACATATATAATTGATCAAAGTCATCCATCATGCAATCTCAATCTCTTCATCACAATGTCATCTCAAACAGTCTTGTACCAGTTCACTCATCATTCTCCATCTGTATCATTTATGAAAAACATGCCAACAATATCCCCCTTTGGCTTTGATGACAACACAAAACATCATCATACTCAACTCATATTGTTCCACTTTGTTCTGGACCTTCTTTGGAACTCTTCTCTTCTCTGTTGCACCTCATTTTTGGTAACACTTTATCTTCAATTACACATCATCTCCTCCTGATCATATGTCTTCTCTTATGACTAATCATATTTCTTCTCCCCCTTTGACAACAATGCAAAAGGTGTATAAGCATCACAAATCATCAAATCTGTTGTTTTTGTCTTCAACATGTCTACAAACTCATCTAAGTTTCTCCCCCTATGGAGTAACCTGCATCTCATCAATCCTAAGTAAAAAATAGTCATGAAGCCCACTGGATATATGCATCCTGCATTCTAGTTCTTTTTTAGTAGGGTTTTGACCCCTAATTTACCTCAGAGATACTCAAAGGTTGTCTTTGGCAATGGTTTTGTGAAAATGTCTGCTAGCTTCTCTATGCTTGTCACATACTCCATTTTGACTTGTTTTTCCTGAACTCTTTCCCTTAGAAAATGATATTTCAATTCTATGTGTTTTGTTCTTGCATGTAACATGGGATTTTTTAAAATATTAATTGCACTAGTATTATCATAGTAAATAGTTACTAGTTCAAACATATCAAATTTGAATCCTCCAAACACATGTCTAATTTAGGTTGCCTATGTGTAATTCATTGTTGATGCAACATACTCTGCCTCTACTGTTGATTGAGAAACACAAGTTTGCTTCTTACTTTTCCAAGCAACCAATCTACCTCCAAGAAGAAAAGCTCCACCAGTAGTGTTTTTCTAGTCATCAACATTGCTTGCCCAATTTGCATCAGTAAACACATTCAAAGAAAAAAATTCCTTTATAAGGATACCATAAACCATAATCTACTATGCCTTTCAGGTATCAAAATATCCTTTTCACATCTACCAAGTGAGTCTCCTTAGGATCCTTTTGAAATCTAGCAACCAATCCAATAGCATGTGCAATATCTAGTCTTCTATGAATGACATAATACAATTTACCAATCATAGACCTGTATTCTTTCTCATCAATAAATGGTGAATCATCTTGTTTAGACAACTTGCAGCATGTCACCATTGGAGTACCAATCGGTTTAGAATCCTCCATGCCAAATGTTTTCAACACCTCTTTGGCATAGTTACTCTGACATAAAAATTCCACCATCTAATTGTTGGACCT
Organism: Cryptomeria japonica; assembly: GCF_030272615.1. Taxonomy (NCBI): domain Eukaryota; kingdom Viridiplantae; phylum Streptophyta; class Pinopsida; order Cupressales; family Cupressaceae; genus Cryptomeria; species Cryptomeria japonica. The sequence goes on from NC_081411.1 coordinate 758,630,644, forward strand.
ACAACCCAATGAAAAATTTACTTTCACCAATAAGAGACATCTCAAATTCCTTTTTCATCTCCTCAGCAAAATCCATGCATAAGTCATCATTACCACCAAAAATTATGGCATCTACAAATACTTCAGCTATCAATACTTTCTCTCCATCAGTTTTTAGATATATGTTATTGTCCTTACTGGTACACTAGAATCCTATCTTGATCAAGTGTGCATGCAACCTTTCAAACCATTATCTTGATGCCTACTTCAATCCATACAGTGCATTATGTAGTTTGTAAACCATATCTTTGTCTTCAGACAAAGAAAATCCATCTGGTTGTTCTATGTATACTTCTTCTTCAAGGATGCCATTAAAAAAAGTTGATTTAACATCCATCTGATACACTTTAAATCCTTTAAATGCAGCATAAGCAAGTAGCATTCTTACTCCTTCCAATCTCACCACAGGTGCAAAGGTTTCACCATAATCTTCTCCTTCTTCTTGTGCATAGCCTTTGTAAACCAATCTTCCTTTATTTCTCACAACCTTGCCTTCTTCATTTAACTTGTTTCTAAAGACCCATTTAGTTCCAATCACATTCTTGTCTTCCAGTCTGGGAACAAGTGTCCATGTCTTGTTCTTCTCTATCTGATCCAACTCCTTATTTATTGCATTAATCTAGTCATCACTCTTTAATGCCTCTCTTACTGTTTTCATCTCAATAATAGAAATCAAACGGGAATTTTCTCTTATTTTCCTCCTTGTTTGTACTCCAACATTTTTATCTCCAATTATTTGTTCTTCTAAGTGATTTAGCCTGACATACCTTGGAATAACTGATTTTGTTGTTGTGCTTCCTACTTCATGTTCTTCATTGCTCTCTACATTTACTGGTTGAGCACCTATTTCTCCAACATTTTGCACATCAGTCTTTTTCACTTCTGGTTCTATAAACACAAGTCTTTCTTCATCTTTCTCAGGCTCAGATTTGTTGGTCTCTCCATATTTCTCAAAGATTTCATCTATCTTCACATTAGCACTCTCAATTATCTTCTTAGTTCTCTTGTTATAACATTTAAATGTCTTACTCTTTGTAGAGTAACCAAGAAAAATGTTGGCATCACACTTAGCATCAAACTTTTCAGTGTAATCATCTCTCTTAATATAATATTTACTCCCAAAAATTTTGAAATAACTTACACTAGGAGTCTTTCCATGTCATAATTCATAAGGTGTTTTGTTATTACCTTTTTTGACAAGTACCCGGTTCAAAGTATAAATAACAATGTTGACTGCTTCTCTCCAAAACATCTTCGGTACTTCACCTTGAATCATCATGGTTCTAGTAGCTTCAACAATTGTTCTATTCATTCTCTATGATATCCCATTTTGTTGTATAGTTCTAGGAGCAAACATCTACCTCTTAATTCCATGTTCATCACAAAACTTCACAAACTCATCAGAAGTAAATCCACCTCCCTGGTAAGATCTCAAACATTTTAGATTCTTCCTGGTATCTTTCTCAAGAAGAGCTTTAAATGCTTTAAACTTACAGAATGCCTCAGACTTTTCTCTCAGAAAAGTTACCCACATCATTTTGGAATAATCATCAGTAAAGATCATAAAATACTTATCACCAAAATAGCTCTTAGTCCTCGTAGGACCACAAAGATCAGTATGAACCAAATCAAGAATATTATTTGAAGAGAAAGACTTACTCTTAAAAGATACAGAGGTCATCTTACCCATCTGACAATCCTTGTATAACACATTGTCTGGTTTCACAAGTTGGGGCAAACCTCTCATAATACTTGACTTACTAACTTTAATCAAATTGTTAAAATTGACATGACAAAATCTCTTGTGCCACAACTAGCTATCTTCAATCTTCACCACCAAACAATTATTTACATTATTATTCAGATGAAATAGATTACCTCTAGTCTTCTTCCTAGTAGTAATCAATTCTCCTTTATTTCCAAGAATCCTTCACACTCCAATTTTGAATTCAAGTAGATATCCCTTATCATTAAGTTGTCCAACACTCAAGAGGTTATGTTTTAGTCCTTCAGCCCAAAAGACATCATCTACATTACTCCTCCCATTTAATGAAATTGATCATTTACCTTTAACCATGTAGGGAGAGTTATTACCAAATCTTACAACACCTCCATCAAACTCTTCAAGGGTTAAGAACTTACTTTTATCACCGGTCATGTGGTGAAAGAAACCACTATCTATTATCCATTCATCATTGGTACCCATGTGAGACACCAAAGCCTTCTCATTAGTGAGATCCTCCTTCACAGCAACAAATATTGTCTCCTCATTGTCATCTTCTTCTGATTTATCATCGGTCACACCTTTATCCACTGCAACATAACAATGTTTCTTGCCTTTTCCTTTGAATCTCCTAAACTTCTCTTTCTTATCATTGTTAGGACAATTAGCAGCTATGTGTCCAATTTTTCTACAAGAGAAACACTTCAAGGGTAATTTACCTTTATATTCACCTGTTCCTCTAGGGAATCTTTTAGCCAGTAATACCTCAAGTTCCATCAGATGATCTTCATCATCACCATCACCTCTGCTACCACCATGACTAGACCTGCAGTCATGATTATGACAAACATCTTTTCCTTTCCTTGTTGATGTACTAGTTACAGAAGCCTTAAAAGAAGATTCAGAAGGTGGAAACACTATTATCAAAACTATTTAGTTCAAATGCAGTTAACTTTCCAATTAGAGAATCAACAGTGACACTATCTTTTGAAATGGATCTCAGTTCTTGAATAGCAGACACTTTGATAGAATACTGTGGTAAAAGATTTCTAAGAATTTTACTAACAATGGTACTATCTTCAATCTTACCTTCGGCACTCATTATACCACCTACAACTTCCTTAATCCTTTGTCCATATTGAGCTATGTTCTCACTGTCAACCATTTTCATATCATCAAATTTTCCTCTCAAACTCTCTTCCTTTGCCCTTTGTACATGTTCATCTCCTCCATAAATTAAATTTAATCTCCCATACCTCATTTGCAGTTTCTAATCCATGAACATCAATATACTCAAATTTACACAAAGTACTTACAATTGCTTCAACAGCCTGAATGTTTTCATGTTGTTCTTTGAGTTCATCTGGTGCCAAGGGACTAGTAGTAGGAGCAACATACTTGGTTATCACATGATTCAAATATTGTGAACCCATTCCTTTAATGTAGATCTTCATTTGATCACTCCATATCTAGTAGTTGTTCTTAGTAAATTTGGGACCCTCCTCATCATCTTTCACAGAATCTTTCCCTCAAACTGTTAGGATTTCTACACACAAAGGACCAACACTCTAATACCAATTGTTAATCTTAGAGGATCTGGTTAATACTAAGGAGGGGGTGAATCAGTATTAACAATAATTTGAAATCAGAAAGTCAAACTCATAAAACTTTCACCAAATCAAATATAGATCAACACTAGAGTCACTTACCAGTACTGATATCTACTGATAAACATTTGCTAAACTGATATATCAATGTTGCACATTAAGTGCTCATTAACCATGCATAAACTGAAAGTAAAGCAAACCATCACATCAAAAACATTCATCATATGAACACCATGATTTTCATGTGGAAACACAAATAGGGAAAAACCACGGTGGGAATTGGTACCCAAAAATATTTTGCACTCTTTCAAAATGCGTCATATTAGGAGCCAAGCTCGATTAGAAGCTTACAATGATGCCCTATTAGGAGCAGACCCTGTTAGGAGTCACACGATTAAGGGATTTACCTCAGCCCTGTTAGGAGCTTTTATCTATTAGGATCAACCTCGCAAGAGGATTTAGAACTCAGATATTGAGTCACCCTGTTAGGGGATTTTACAATGTGAGGCTTGTTAGGACCTACCCAATTAAGGGATTTTAGCTATTGTAATTGTTAGAGAACAACAGTGAATGATTTGTGAATAGCACTCAACTACTTGCTTGATCGGATCCAATTAAGTTCTAAGTCTGCATCACTCTAGCAGATCTTCTCACACACCCTGGTTCAACTTCACACACTTCTCAAAATCACCGACACTTCAAAACATCAACCTTACTGACATAAATAACCTTTACAACTAGGTCAGCATCAAAACCCTAAGACTTACTACATATATCATCACAGATATTTAAAATTGATTACAGATCATCATATAGATCATTACAAACAATTACAAATTAATATCAGTTGTTGAATGATCATAAATCATCACAGCAAGTTGATCTAGTACAAAGTCAAACCCTTAGCTCATTCCGCTAAGCACTTTGCACATTCCCAAGAAACTCGCTCTCCAAATGCACCAAAACATCTTTCAAACACATCACATGGTTTGTGTTGCATTATCATCAACATGTGAACTTTATGTAGATCACCGCCAAACCAAAAATCATTACCGGTCAAGAGAATTATTTACCGGTCCTTAAACCCTTCTTAAATCTTGGCAAAAACTCAACAAAAATTATAAACATAACTTCCAATTGTCACAACATGATGCAGTTCCAGTCAGATACATGTTACAATGATAGAAACTTACATTCAAAACCACAAAACCTCAATCGTCACCAATTGCCAGATACAATTAGAAAATTTCCTCGTTTACCGGTTAAAGTCCTAATTCTCAATTTATTGATTCTTTACTGGTAAGCCCTCTCCGAAAGACCAAAAGATTTAGATGACATAATACAACATAAGTAAACATCAATAGACATGAATAAACATTACTTTCCATCAATGACAACATAAATAACTGATCAAAGTCATCCATCATGCAATCTCAATTTCTTCATCAAAATGTCATCTCAAACAGTCTTGTATCGGTTCAATCATCATTCACCATTTGTATCAGTTATGCCAAGCATGCCAACAAAACCAAACCCCCCCATTAAGTGCAACTTAGGGGAATGTAGACTCAAGATAACAATGCAATATGGGTCCTAGCTACTAGGGCATGTTAGGTACCCATGTACAAATGCAACGCAATCTCTCACAAACCGAGAAAGGGAGAATCCCCCAAAAGAGATGTAAATACAAAAGAACTCTCAAAGAAGAATGTGAAGGAAAAAACTCCATGTGAGTAAAAATTCCCCCCCCATAAGAGAGAAGAAGAGAGATAAAGCAACCTCCCCTCAATGTAGAATGTGCACCAATGGTAGAAGCGTGAAACTGAATGAAGAAGTTGCTCCACAATTGTCAAACAATATTCCTCCCCTTAGGAAGAAACAAAACCAAATTTTTATGCATGAAATCTCCCCAATCCTGAAAGGAATATGTAGGAAGAAAACTCAATATATATGGGGTCTCTGAAATCTGCTCAAGTGTCCCGATGTTGATGCTAAAATTTTCCCTTTCTAAATCAGGTGTACTAGTCCACACTACTAAAAAAGACAATCTAGGATCTAGTGAAGCTGAATGTAGAACATGATCCAAAGAAGTGTCTCCTCTAAAGATAAAGAGACTTCCTCCAAATGTTGTACATAAGTATCAACAATCACATCAAACTCGAAAGAATCATCATGTAAAGAATGAATGAGAGGGTCAAAGTGATCCCCCACAACATTTGAAAAGAGATCATTTTCATCAAAAAGAAGATGAATATCATCAATGATATCTCCCAAATATGCAATATTTGACTCCACAAACAAAGGTGCAATATATGTCAAGTAGTCATCCCAAGGAACTGTATGTGGAAGACAAGGTATATCTTGTTGCACTAAATCACAAGAAGCCAGAATTGTAGCAACATAAGCATCATCAAGTGCAATAGTATATGTGATATCAATAGGAGGAGATGAAATGCAAGGCCCAAGAACTAGATCACATGTTAGAAAACCCAATTTCATGTAACCAAAGTTCTCCTCGATATTAAAATCCACATAATAAGTGTGATCATCATCTAAATAATCAAACTCATAAATAAGAATAAAATCTAAAAAAGGAGTACAACTAAGATGCATGATCCACTACCCAAGTAGCAATAATAGCTCTATTCTCCAATTTTCTGATGATAATTGAATCAGGTGTGAACTCCATAGTCTTCCTTGTTGTACCATGAGTGATTTGATATATGGAAAGAAGATTATTTGTCAAGTGAGGTACACACAACATATCATTGAAGGTGTCATCCCCAATATCAATAGATCTCTTCCCAATTATTTTATATATGTATAATTTCCCATTGAAATCAATGGCATGTGGCAAGGCTCAAATGAAGAGAACATAGACTTTGAAGATGTCATATGATGAGAATCTTCTAAATCTAGAAGTCATCTCCCTAAACCATGACTTGTAGTAGCACACATAGCTTTTCTATTTCCTTTTTACTATGAGGAAGTGGAAGGAGATGAATCCTTCTTGTAAGTGGATGGAAAATTGATGTTGTTCTTCTTGATTATGTTTATCAACTCATCAATTTCTGTAGTGTGGAAATGATGCTCATCATGGCCAACTTTCTTGCAATCTGAACAAATTGGCTTCTCCTTATTGTTTGAATTTCCCTTCTTGGAAGAAGGTGAAGAATTGCCTTGTTGTGAAGAGGATGATTGTGCTCTATCTTGTTGTGGCTTTGGCTTAGATTGCTTTTAGTTCTTGTCTTTTCCTTGATTCCGTAGAGTCCCTTGATTAGACACAAAATCTTTTAACTTTGAAGACTTGAGAATCTCCATGTTGATCAACTTTGCTTTCTAAAGTATCAACATTTCTATGAATGCATCAAATGATGGTGTAGTGAGTGAAGCACCTGAAGTCAACCAATAGGTTTGGAAGCTAGAAACAAAGGTTGCATACTCTAGTGGAAGATTTTCCAACAAATTGTAGACCAATTGTGCATCCTTCTTGTTATTTCCACAATCCTTGAGTTTTCTCTAAGCATAGTTGCTTTAATTGTATAGTCTTGGATTGTATCAAAATATTTGGGATCCAACATTGTGAGTTCATTTTGAAGCTTGTAGCCCCTGATCTCATTAACTTGGCCATACAATTTGCCAAATATGTTCCAAGCCTCTTTAGCTGTATCACATTTCTCAATTTGAAAGATAAGGTCATCTGGTACATACTTTCTCAAAGTTCCGAGAGCCATAAAATTTTTAGTTATCCATTCCATTTGAGAATTTGGGTTAGCTTTAGGATCTGTTGGTGTTGTTAATGTTTCGTTGATGTAATGAATTAATCCTTTTATGCTTTAATTTTCCAAGATGCATAGTTATGTGGAGTTAGAAGTGGAAATTTAGGAGAACCCATAATGGAAAATGAAAGAGAACAAGATAAATAGAGGCACAATCACACAAGACACCCCCCAAATTCACTCAATTAATGAACCCCCCCCCCCCTCAAATGATGATTTGGCACTTTATACTTAGTGTGTGTACAAGAGGCCACTTGCAAACCAAGGCAAAAGTGGACTTCTAATTAATGTTTACAACTTCTCAAAATAGGCTCTTTTAGACTCAAAATAACCTATTTTATACTCAAAATACTAATGCAAAAGACCTGATTGAGATCTAAGCATTACATATGCCAAAATAGGCCAAAAATGACCATATGATGAAAGAACAAATTCTACTCACAATCACTACAAACTAAAACAATAAAATTGAATTAGATAAAAAATCATCCACTTTAAAAAAAAAATGACACCTAAAAAGGAGTCTATATGAGCCCAAATGAAGCCTCTTTAGTTGCAAAAATGGGGATAACTCAACGACAGCTGTGAAAAAATGAATTTTCCAAAAATTCTATGGATAAATATGGAAAACCACCTGCACCACTAGATATATAATGAAATTCTACCCCAAATCAAAAAAATTGCACTGAAAAATGAGTTTGTGTGACCAAGATATGGGTGTTTGAAGTTCACCTCCAAAATTGAAATTGCCAACAGAGAGGGAGGTGGGCAAAAACATTGTCCCACATTTGCTATGTGGGGGCTTTTTCTGCAATTTATATATTGAAACACACAATAACATTATCAAAGTAAAGAGAGGGTTGTACAAAAAACAACATTTAAAAGGTATTTTGATTGGTGTTGTAGCCATGTGCAGGTGCTTGTTGTACCAAATATGTTGATGCGGAGGCTAAAGTGGCAGTCTGTATTGAATGTCTGTATGCTAACTAGGCAAAATACAACTTATCAATGGCTTCCACATGTCACACTATTATCCTGCATGTTTCAAAATTGTTGGTTGCAAGAAAGAAAAGCCTAATATTTTGTAACGAACTATAGGAAATACAAAGTTTGCACCAAAAATAAACTATATTAGCCAATCAATGAAATACGGGTTGGGCAACAATGATGAACCAACAGTCACAAAACAAAAACATTGTGCATGGATGATAATGGTTGACCAGAGCAACCCTTGCAAATAAACAGAGAAGACAGGCTGCCAAAGGGAATATTGGGCCAAATAAATAGAGAAGATAGGCTACCAAATAAATTATATGAATAACAAATTTCCTAACAATAGGTCCATGCAAAATAGAAGACAAACCTTCCAAGATTAACTTCGAGCCACCTCAACATAATGCGGGCCAAGGAGAATAACAAATTAGCTTCAACCAACCGCAAACCACAACCCCAAATCTTCCACTACAAGTTGAGGAGCACGACAAAGAAAAAAAGTCTGAGAAACCACTGTTAGTGTTGAGCACTTAATACGTTACCACCTTATAGTATTCGAACCTGTAGAAGATGAAGCCACCAAACACACAGGCCTTTTGGTATTGACATTGCTACCAAGTACCACTAACGCCTGTAGATAATAAATTTTCCCTACAACCAAAGCATATAGGGTGCCAAAAAAAAGTGCAAAATACAGATCTAGCACAATAGCCAACCAACTATGGCTCATACAATGAAAGTTAAATTGCAAACGATCTTTATGACAAAGGATGCATTATACAAAGAATATGTCCACTAATACAATCGAAATTGTCCCAATAACAAATATGTTCAATGAACAATATAATTTCACATAGATCCAAAAAATTTATGCAGATCTAGTAAATATTTCGTAGAAAATAGATAAATGACATAAAAAAAAACTCTATAATTTATTATTGGGGAGGGGCCGAAAGCCCTCCAACTAAAAAAAATTGCTATAAAAATAATTTTATTTGGAATATAGGCAAATTTGTAGTCAAAAATTCATGGAAATGGCCTCTTCGATGCAATGGTGGACTTATATTTGGCCTAAGAAGCTTCAAAAATGTGCTACAACACAAATCTCCCAAGATGCCAACCTTTGAATGCACCAAGATCTTGACGAAAATGGCTATCAATTACACCCTATAGGCTCTGATACCATATAAGAATTTGCCTACATAAACCCAAGTTCTAGAGGCCAATGAATAGCACAAAAGAAAGAGAGAACAAAATAGACAAGAACAAGTTGTATTCTCATCAAGATATAAAATGCCCAACTGAATACAATTTACATGTGTCTGCTTATAAAAGCAAGGCTATAGGGAAAAGAGAGAGCACAATCATCACATTCAAACCAATGAGATACAAGGGTAGGTAGGGGTAAGTAGGAGAAACAATAGATAATTTCCAATAATGGTGGATTACCTAGCAAAGGTGTAATTTCTCCTACAACCATGTTCCCTAGATATGCAATTCCCTAAGTGTCTCATATGAAAACTACTATGAAATGCATTATCCTAAGTCAACTTAAGTAAAGTGTAACTACATGAGACATAAATTACACCAACACCATTGATGACCAAGAGAAATTAGCTACTAGAATCTTTTGGAGATTGAAGTATGTTAAGAATGTTGTCTTTCCTTTCATTAAATTAATCACAATTATAAGCATAGGGCAAGTGATGAACATTGTCTTTTTCATCATGGTTATTATCATTCTCTTGGAAAATGTAAAATATTTAAAAAATTTGTTCAAGACCTATATGATAGAGCTCGCATAGCTCTTACAACCGATCTTGAACTCTTCCTTGGTGAAAGGTAGTCCCTTAGCACTCCATTCACCCTGCATGTTGCTTCTCACCCTATAGCACTAGTAGTTAACTTCATTAGGGGCTCCTTGTCATAAGAGGTGATGATATTTTAATTACAAACATCTTGGGGCAGCAACATAATTCATTCTTGCCTCTACACTTGGGGGGAAATAATATTATCTTATCCCTTCTCTCTATCTAAGGTTTCACTATTTTTTTTTTGGATTGCATTCTTCATAACTTGATGTCCTTTCTTACTTGAAATGGTATGTCTCTTATTATTAATCTCTCCTTAGGGGGGTATGTGATCCTTCATCTAATTCTCTCTTTCTCTTTGAATATTACCGCTTCTTTAGAGTTGAATTTTACATATCTTGATGTCTTTTCTTGTCTTGAATATTCCTTCATATGAGTAAATGTGTTTTCCTTGTTAGGACCTTTCCTTTCTTGGAGTAGTGCATTTTATTATGTATAATCTCTCCTTAGAGGTTTTTTAATTTTTCTCATTGTCCCTACACTTGGGGGCATTGATCTCTCACTTATCCTTTCTAAGGATCCACTTTTCCTTTGTTGAGTGGTATTTTCTTATGATTTGATCCTTGTGTTAAGTTGTTTATTTTCTCAAGTATTCTCTCTTATGCAAGAGGTGTGTATCCTTGACTACAACCTCTTTTACTCTTGGCAATGTATATCTATTATAACCAAACCCTTCACTTTGGGTCAAAAGTGTGTCATCCTTCATCAAGAATCCCTTCACCTAGAAATAGGAGGAAGGTAGGCATTCTTCTTCCCCTTTCATTCTTTTGGTATAAGATGATCTATGTTTGTTCAAGAAACTCCTTTTGGAGGTAGATTTCTTTTGAGAAAAGATTTTTTCTCCTCCAAAGGTTCTCCTTACACTTTTTGCAATATATCTCTTTTTCAACTATCTTATCTGAGAGGGGGGGATGAATTAGTGTAAGAAAAAACTTAATAAATTTGATAACTTTCACCAACTTGAAAATCAATAAGAATGCAAGAAATATAACCACATAAGCAAACACCCAACAAAGCATGCAAACCATAACACATTTATTTTTCATGTGGAAACCCAATTGGGAAAAACCACGGTGGGAATTAGCACCCACAAAGTATTTGCACTCTTTCAGAATGTACTCGGTTAAAGGCCTAGACCGGTTAAGAGCTTGCAATATGCTCGGTTAAGAGCAAACCCTGTTAGGAGTCACTCAGTCAAGGGATTTTGCCTCAACCTTGTTAGGATCTCTACCTTGTTAGATCATTTCAAACTCAAGTTAATGATCCACGCGGTGAAGGGATTTACAATATCAGACCTGTTAGGATCTATCCAGTTAAGGGATTTCAAACTGCTATAAATGTTAGGGAACAATAGGGCAAATGATCTGAATACAACACTTCCTTGCTTGCTAGTATAGATCCTCTTCAGCACAACTCTACTACACACATGTAGACACTTCAATCTAGTTCGGCAACACCTTCTCAAACTACCGATACAAAATCTCTTCTCCAACTAGCCCTAAATGCACTTTTCAATTAGGATTGCTACAATACCCTAATTACGTCAAAATACAATGAATTTACATTTACTGTGGAAAAAAACTTCACCAAAATACATTATAGATCATTACAATAAATTTCTAGATGATTTCCATCATTGAATGATCAGTGCACATCGATTTGACAAGAAATCAAACCCTTGTTTCATTCTCCTAAGCACTTTGTTATTTCCCAAGAAATATGATCCTTGTACATGTTCAAACATCATCTTATCATTACACACAGATTATGACATGTCATCACTAAGTTATGATCATGATAAGATCCACCACCAAACCTTAAATCATTATTGGTTAAAGATCTGATACCTGTATTCATTGTTCTTCACAGAGTTCATATCAGTCAATTATAAATGTGCTTACCAGTTCACCAAACTTGATACGATTTCAATCACAGACTCATGCCAATATTATGAACATATATTCTGAACCACAACACCTGAATCTTCTCCAATAGTCCATACCAGTCTCTTGATCATTGCTTTGTTCCTTTTTACCAATTGACAACAACTTAGCAGTTTTGTTGTCTAACTGATTCCACTATCGATTAGGCAATACCAGTTGGTCTAGATGACCTAGGTGACTAAAAAATATGGTTGTCATCAATGACAACACAAATAAATTCATCAAACATCCTATTACAATTATATCATCAGCATCAAGCCAACAATCTCCCCCTTTGGCATTGATGGCAACACCAAAAGCTCACTATGCAAAACTGGAACTCTAAGTGTTATGACTGATGTACTATTCTTCTCCCTTCATTAGTTCTTCTATTTTTGCTCTTCAATGTTCTTCTCTCTCTTTACTTTTCTTCTCCCCCTTTGACAACATGCCAAAGGTGCAAAGCATCAAATTCATCTTTTGTTGCTATTGTGTTCTTCATCTCTACTGCTCCCCCTAAGGAGTAGCCATTTTCTCATCAATCCACAATGAAAGATCTTCAATTAGTCCACTAGATTGATGTTGTAACAACATTTTAGTTGACCTTCTATAGGGGTATAACCCCTAGATTTCTTCTGAGATACTCAAAGGTTGCTTTAGGCAATGGCTTAGTGAAAATGTCAACCAACTGCTCCTTGCTTGACAAGTGATCCATCCTGACTTTATTTTCCTGCACTCTTTCTCTCAGATAATGATAGTTCAGTTCAATATGCTTTGTTCTAGCATGCAATAAAGAATTTTTTGAAATGCTTATTGCACTTGTATTATCACAATATATTACCATTGATTCTGTCATATTATCCTTGAATCCTTCTAATACATGTCTCATCCATATTGCTTGATTACAGTTCATAGATGTAGCTGCATACTTTACTTCTATTGTAGACTGAGAAATGCAACTTTATTTCTTACTAGTCCAGGATACTAGTCTTTCTGCTAGAAATAATGCACCACCGCTTGTGCTCTTTCGATCATCTATATTACCTGCCCAATCAGCATCTTTGAACACCTTCAAAGAGAATTTTCTTTTGTATGGATACCATAATCCATAATCAATAGTTCCTCTAAGATACTTGAAAATTATCTTCACTGTCACCATATGAGTCTCTTTAGGATTTTTCTGAAATCTAGCCACTATACCAACTACATGAGCAATGTCTAGTCTGCTATGAGCAACATAGTGTAGTTTACCAATCATTGATCTATACTCAATTTAATCCATTGGATCTGAATCATCTTCCTTGGATAACCTACAACCAGTAACCATAGGGGTTCCAACTGGTTTAGAGCCTTTCATTCTAAAGGTTTTCAATACCTCCTTCACATATTTGGACTGGCTGATAAAGATTCCTCCTTTCATCTATTGGACTTGCAAACCAATGAAAATTTTGATTTCACCTATCAAAGACATTTCAAATTCATTTTTCATTTCTTCTGCAAAAGTTAAACTCATGTCATCATCTCCTCCAAATATGATATCATCTAAAAATACTTTTGCAATCAATAACTTGTCTCCTTCTGTCTTCAAGTAAATGTTGTTGTCCTCAATGGTTCTTTGAATTCCAATCTTTATCAGGTGTTAATGGAGTCTCTCATACCATGCCCTTTGAGCTTACTTTAATCCATATAAATCTTTATGAATTTTGCACACCATGTCCTTGTCTTCAATCAATGCAAACCCATCTGATTATTCAATGTAAACCTCTTCTTCTAGAATTTCATTCAAAAATGCAGACTTGACATCCATTTGGTATACCTTGAATCCTTTGAATGCTGCAAATGCAAGTATCATTCTTACTCCTTCAAGTCTAGCAATCGGTGCAAAGGTTTCTCCATAATCCTCACCTTCTTGTGCATATCCTTTGCAAACTAGTCTAACCTTGTTGCTAATCACTTCACCATCTTCACTTACTTTGTTCCCAAACACCCACTTAGTACCAATCATATTTTTATCAGTTGGTCTGGGGACAAGTGACCAAGTGTTGTTCTTCTCAATTTGATCAAGCTCCTCCTTCATAGCCTTTATGCAATCATCATCCTTGAGATCTTCCCTCACTATCTTAGGATCAATTATGGAAATCAGACAAGCACTTTCTCTGATCTTTCTTCTTGTTTATACTCTAGCATTCTTGTCTCCAATTATCTAATCTGCAGTGTGAACCTTACATATCTAGGTATAATTGGTTTCGGTATAGAAGCATCTTCTTCTTCTTCTTCTTCTTCTTCTTCTTCTTCTTCTTCTTCTCCGTCTTCTTCTTCTTCTTCATCCACCAGTTAAGCAACATCCTCCACATTGTTCTGCTCAGCATCATTTTGAACTTTCCATTCAATGATCACTATCTTTTGTTCATCTACTGCATCAGACTTGCTGGTATCATCAGATCTATCAGAATACTCATCAATTTTCACATTGACACTTTCCAAAATATTCTTGGTTCTTTTATTAAAGCACTTAAATTTTTCGCTCTTAGTTGAATAACCAAGGAAAGTTCCTTCATCACTTTTAGGATCAAAATTTCTGGTATACTCATCTCTCTTTATGTAACACCTATTGCCAAAGACTTTGAAATAACTGAAATTAGGAGTATGACCATATCATAATTCATAGGGATTTTTGTCACTACCTTTCTTGATCAATATCTAGCTCATTGTGTATACTGCAGTGCTGACTGCTTCTCTCCAAAACATTTAGGTACATCTCCTTGTATCAACATTGTTCTTGTTGCTTCAACTATGGTCTGGTTCCTCCTTTTTGCAATCTCATTTGGCTATGGTGTCCTTGGTGCAAATAGTTGTATCTTGATTCCATTCTCATCACAATATTTCACAAATTTAGCTTATGTGAATTCTCCACCCCAGTAAGATTTTAGGCACTTTAGGTTCTTACCAATTTCTTTCTCCACTAAGGCATTGAATGCCTTAAACTTGTTGAAAGAATCAGGCTTCTTCGCAACTAGGGTTTCCAGTTTGAATGCTCTTCCACCAATTCACTTTTCCACAAATCTTCACAATCTACTATCTGCTTCACCAAAGTAGAAATCAAATGCTCTTCAAATGTGCTCTCAAAAATGCTAAGTGAAAAATGAGACTACAAAACACCTTTTTATTTACCTTTTACCAATTGTGTTTAATGCTAAACTAGTTGAACATACCCTAATCACTGTTAAACCCTAGAACTTGCTACCAGTTCACATATTACTTCCAATTTACTAGTTTGAGATGTAATCGGTTCAAAATCACTTCATAACAACATATTGCATCAAAACATGCAGATTTGACTTACCGCACACCATTTAGGGGGTCCGGAAATGGATCTGACAATATGCTTCCCCTAAGCTTCATACATAGCTTAGTTTTCTGGTGAGGGATTTTCCACACCAGGTGAAGAATTGGAGTCCTCTGATGATTTCTCCTCACTTTTCTTCCTCCATATCTTATTCATCTCACTTCTAGTTTCTTCCACAACTACCTTCTTCTTTCCTTTCCAGTCAACAGATTGATTAACCGGTTGGTTCATTCTAGCTTTACAAAACCTTGCAATGTGTCTCATTTTGTGATAGTGGAAACATGTCATTCTAGATGCTCTCCAGGGTCCAGTATTTCCTCTATTAGTTCTTCTCCAACAATTCATACCCACATGACCATAGTTGTGATAGATTGACCATGTCACATTCCATCTATTATCCATTTCATATGGACTAGATCAGTTCAAATAATGTCTTTGCCAAGTAGGGTTTCTCCAGTCTTTGTAAGATCTCTGATTGTTTACTCTTGACATACACTCAACAACTCTATGCTCATACTTGTTGCAATTGAAGCAATATCCATCAAAAGTACTAGGCTTATATCCTTCATATGCATTAGGTCTATATCCATCAAAAGTATTGGATCTACTTCTACAAACATTTGCAGTATGACCTACCTTATGACAGTTAAAACATATTGGTTTGTAGGTTCTCTTACTGGTGTTCTTCTTGGTCTTTGGTGCATATTTGGCTTCATGCATGGTGACCTTGGTACGAGATGGATCTCCTTGTTCAAAATTTGTGTATCCCAAGCCATGTGTATCTCATTTCTGTCTTTGTGTCTGAATCTGCTCATCAAGCATAGCAGTGCTCTTGTTGAATTTAGCTAGTAACTCATTTGAATCAGCCAACTCCTTGGTAAGCTCCTCATTCTTCTTTATTAGACATTCTCTAAGAGACATGGCCATTTCTAGATCAGTGTGTATTTCCTCTTTTTCCTCATGAATATGTACATGCAAGGTACCAATCTCCTAGTTTAGCTTAAAGATCTCAAGCTCCTTATCTCTTATTTTGTCTTTAGTTGTCCTCCTGGATTCCAACTCTTGGCTCATCCTAATGGTAAGAGATTCTAATTCTCTCCTCAGATTTGTCTTTTCATCATTCACTATTTCCACCTCATTAGACAAGGCATCAATGGTTTCTTCCTCAGATGGACTATTTTCACTAAGTTCCATCAACTACTCAACCATCTCTCTTCTCTTAGCCAATGAAGCTTTGTACTTGACTTTTAGTTCACCAAGGGCTTCTTCAGATTCTGCAAGCCTATGTGCAATCTCTTTTTAACTCATTGAACCTTCTCCCATGTTACCTTAGAGATTCTTCCCAAGCGGATAATCCTTAAGGGAATTAGGCTCTGATACTAATTGATAAACTTATAAGGCACTGAGAGGGGGGTGAATCAATCCAAACAAAAACTTAATAAATCTAATAACAACTTTCACCAACTTGAAAATCAATAAGCATGCAAGAAATATAACCACATAAGCAAACACCCAACAAAGCATGCAAACCATAACACACTAATTTTTCATGTGGAAACCCAACTAGGAAAAACCATGATGGGAATTAGCACCCACAAAGTATTTTCACTCTTTCAGAATGCGCCCGGTTAAAGGCCTAGCCTAGTTAAGAGCTTACAATATGCCTGGTTAAGAGAAGACCTTACTAGAAGTCACTTGGTCAAGGGATTTTGCCTCAGCCTTGTTAAGAGCTCTACTTTATTAAGAGTAACCTTGTTAGAGGATTTAAAACTCGAGTTAATAAGCCACGCAGTGAAGGGATTTACAATATCAAACCTGTTAGGATCTACCCGGTTAAGGGATTTCAAATTATTGTAATTGTTAGGGATTAACAGGGCAAATGATCTAATTACAGCACTTCCTTTCTTGCTAATATATATCATTTTCAGCACAACTCTACTGCACACATGCAAACACTTCAATCTGGTTTGGCAACACCTTCTACTCAAACTACCGACACAAAATCTCTTCTCCAACTATCCCTAAATACACTTTTCAGTTACGGAAGCTACAAAACCCTAATTACATTAAAATACAATGAATTTACATTTACCCAGCAAAACAATCTACCAAAATACATTATAGATCATTACAAAAACTTTCTAGATGATTTCCATTGTTGAATGATCACCGCACATCGATTTGACAAGCAATCAAACCCTTGTTTCATTCTCCTAAGCACTTTGTTGTTTCCCAAGAAATTTGATTCTTGTACGTGCTCAAACACCATCTTATCATTACACACAGATTATGACACGTCATCACTAAGTTATGATCATGATAAGATTCACTGCCAAACCTTAAATCATTTTCGGTTAAAGATCTGATACTGGTATTCATTCTTCTTCACAGAGTTCACATCAGTCAATTATAAATGTGCTTACCGGTTCACCAAACTTGATGTGATATCAATCACAGACTCATGCCAATGTTATGAACATATATTCTAAACCACAACACCTGAATCTTCTCCAATTGTCTGTACCAGTCTCTTTATCATCGCTTTGTTCATGTTTACCAATTGACACCAACTTAGCAATTTTGTTGTCTAACTAATTCCACTACCGGTTAGGCAATACATGTTGGTCTAGATCACCTAGATGACTAAACAAACATGGTATCCATCAATGACAACAAAAATAAATTCATCAAACATCCTATTACAATTATATCATCATCATCAAGACAACAATCTCCCCTTGACATCATATACCTGATCATATCAACTTTACCGGTCATCTTCTCATCTCATCATCATCCCCATCAGTTATGCCAACACTCTTTGCACGTGTTGCAAGATATCTCTTTTTCAACTATCTTATCCTTGATTGTAAGAGTACTATCCCTTTAGCTTGGATTTATGCATATTGTTTCCTAAACGATATCTCATTGGTATTGAAGGTGGATATCCTTGTTTCTAGTTTCCTTAAGACATCAACATAGGGCTATGTTGACATCTTAAGGGGTGGAAAAGCATGTCGCCCTCTTTGTAATATAGTGTACTATATTTTTGCATGTCTTAAATGAGGTGTTCATTCTCAAAACTGGAGAAAATAAATTCTTACACAATATCTCCTCAAAACTAGGCATATATTTGTCTCACATGGAATTACACATTCTTGAAAGAAGAGCAAACAAACTCTTACACAAGATGTTCCTGATACCAAACACACATTTGCATTTTTATTTCATGTCTTACACGGGTGGTTGTTGCATGCTTGAAACAAGAGAAAACAAACTCTTATACAAGATGCTTAATGCCTAAAACCAAATAATTCCACTCACAGCAGGATGAAGAGAACTAGCAAAACACAGCTAGACTATTCCTACTCTCCTCCCCAATATGGATCACCTAGAAAAATATAAATAGAATGTGTATCCATGTCTTCTCTCACTCTTCTTATGCATTGCCTAGAAAAACACAACTAAAATGTATAACCAAGTTTCCTCCTTTCTTTTTCCATGAGCTCATAGCTTTTCTATTTGTAGTTCATGGTTTTATGCGTTCTCTTTCTCTTTTTGTGTGATTGGTTATGTTCTTGAGATGGCATTTTCAAGAATGATATTGGTGGTTGAGACATTTTTATATCAAGGTCTCCTCAATTAGTTGACTTAAGGTCATGTTTCGGTTTTTAGCTTTTGTGTTGTGGGTCTTTGCCTTTTGTCTTTGTTTGCCTTTATTTGCCTTTTTATCTTTGTCTTGTTTTGTGTGCCCTTGCAAGCAATAATGTGAGTTAAGATTCTAGGATTGGGGGCTTGGTTCCTTAAAACTAGTGATATCTTATACTCCTTATGATTGTGCTCCTAATTGCTCCTCTCATCTTTCATCTACTTTACCACGAGTATTTTCATAGGTTCATACTCTCGTTAAAGTGGGGGCTAAATGTATGATCATAAATTATCATCAGGCCAATTTAGACCTCATGTTTGTGCCCCTACTTTATTATTTCCTATCCTTGTCACCTTCATGGGTCTATTTGTGCCTATTCTCCATCTTTAAGGCCATGAATATCATTTTGTTGGTCCTACAATGGGATACCAACCTCATTTTGACATTGTTTTGGTCCTAATTGAGGTAGGACCAAGGTGTGAAACGCCCTGGTCTAGACCATAGCACCCCAAAATGTCATGGTCTTTCTCAATCATGCCCCAATTTTAAATGAGGTCAAGGCTTTGTCTCCATGGTAAGTGATGTGGAGGGTAGGAGGATCTCACTCAAACACCTAAGGACTCTTACCCACACCCACACAACTCACTCCTCAAGACCTCTCATTGGTCAAACACATCACCTCTAATCCCCTACTCTCCACATACTAGAATAACACCCCCAACACATACTCACTATTCACTTGGTACTTGACTGCAATAACAAAGTTTCACCATCAACCTACACAACTAGGTCTCACTAGGTTCAACACCTAACCCAAAACTTGGCTTCACAATACCTTATCAACAACACAACACCCTTACCAACATATCATTAATGTTTTAAAAAAATATACTCAGATCCCTTGGGTCTACTACAAACCCCTAACACATTGTCTTATTGTTCTAAGATAGTCAAAGCATAAAAGACAATATTGGTTGAACTCAAACCCTAACTCTCATTTCTCTGGTTTCAACCACCCTCCAAGAAATAATGTATCATTGAAATATCCCATAGGCCCTTTACACATCATCTCAATCACCAAGTACCACAAATAAGATTCAAAAAACAAAACCAAAACATCTTACCCAAAATCTGTCAATAATGATAGTTTGCTGCTCTTTTGGATAGGTCCGCACACACAGATGTATAACTTTTGAACCAAGTATTATATCCTCAATCCCTCTAGTTATCTTATTAAAAACTTAATCCTACACAACATATCCAAAATTAAAGAAGATCCAACGGTTCCATGATGAGATATTGCCCTCGCATCAGGACTATTGCAGTCAGACCCTAAATCTGATTTTTTTCAATCTAAAACCTTCATGAAGCACGTGCCAAATCCATCATGGAACCCTACACACACCATGGATAGGTAAAATAAATCCTTACCCTCATCCCTACCCAAAATGGAGCTTGGAAAAACATCTAAACAAAATTTATTACATTTATGAGGCCACTGGATGCCCTAGTAAGGGTTTTGACAGTTTTGAAATTAATGTCAATATTTTCCACAAATGATAATGAAATTACACAAAATAAAAACCAAAGTACTCTTAGTTAATTTCACTTTCATCCTATTAAGATAACTTAATCAAACAAATGCATATCAATTTGCAAATGAACAAATTTTAGTCTGTCATAGATTGAAAACTCAGAAAATACAAGGAAAAATACAATTTTATTGCTCCACTTCTCAAATCTCGACCTCCACATCCAATCTCTCTCTCAAAATGGATTAATTAAATCATTTTATAGTTCTCCAAGCCTTATAAGGTTGAAATTTAACTAATAACCACCTATAACTACCCTTTTTAACATTTTTTGCAATTTTGACAATAAAAGTTGCACAAAAAGTTGTCATGTTGACACATGAAGTTGTCAATATGATCAAACTTGAACTCCAACCCTCCTAACCTATCAAAAATGTCTTCAAATGACCTTATAAACATTTATAACATTTTTTATTGACTAAAAACTCAAACCTACCCTTAAAACCCAAAATTAGCCCTTTTTAGGCCTAATTGCCAACATTTGACAATTTTACACTTTTTGATCTTTTCATTACATTTCATTGCATATTTAGGCTCTATTGGCCATTATTACATTGTTTTAAGACCTTAAAGGTCTTTTATACTTCATTTTCCTTTGATTCTCTATTAGGCCTTATCAGTGACCCTAGTCCACCTTGTCTTCAGGAGTGCTCCGGCACCATATACTCCCAGGGACAAAAACAATTCAAGGTCCCCTTGAATGGTTGCCTCCTCTTTCTGGTCTTCCAATTCATTGGTACTTTCTCCTTGTATCCTGAAAAAAAATTCCATGCTTTGGTAACTCATGGAACCTCCTCTCAAGAAAATGGTACTCAATATAAGCACCTCCAATAGGATCATCCACGTAAACACTCACCAAACCTGCATACAAAGCATTAGGATAAACAAAAACATCTTCTTCATTGATTACAATATCATCTTGTTCCAGAAAACCCATTGAAATATCTTCATATTTAAAATGCCATTCTCCTTGGCAGGTCACCATAACCTCACCCATCATCAAGGCTTCATCATGAGCCTTCTTTTGTGTTGCAACTAGCCTCTTCATAAACCAAACTACCTTCTTGTGCACCCTCAAGTGCCAACTCTTTGTTGTACCCTCTAGGTTTTCCAATTTCAACTTCATTTATGCTTCCCTAAGTTCATCTTCCTTTCTCTTTTTCTCTAGTTCCTCTTTAAGCTCCCTCAATCTTCCTTCATTTGCTTCTAAAGCCCTTCTTAAACTTCTCAACTCATCTCATTTCTTTTCTTCTTCTTCTCTCTTCGTTCTTTCTACTTCTTGTTTCCTCAACTCTTATTCCTCTCTTTTCTTCTTTCCACCAAAAATTAGTTCTTTCCACTTCTTGTAAGCACCTACTATCTCTTTCTCAGATTTTGTTAACTTCATCTTCACCCCTATATCCCAGACCTTTCACTTGCTCTGATACCAATTTGATGTGAAGGGTAGGAGGATCTCACTCAAACACCTAAGGACTCTTACCCACACCCACACAACTCACTCCTCAAGACCTCTCATTGGTCAAACACATCACCTCAAATCCCCTACTCTCCACATATTAGAATAACACCCCCAACACATACTCACTGATCATTCTTGATCATTGTATTCACTTCATACTTGACTGCAATAACAAATTTTCACCATCAACCTACACAACTAGGTCTCACTAGGTTCAACACCTAACCCAAAACTTGGCTTCACAACAACTTATCAACAAGGCAACAACCTTACCAAAATATCATTAATGGTTTAATAATATATACTCAACTCCCTTGGGTCTGCTACAAACCCCTAACACATTGTCTTATTGTTCTAAGACAGTCAAAGCATAAAAGACAATATTGGTTGAACTCAACCCCTAACTCTCATTTCTATAGTTTCAACCACCCTCCAAGCAATAATGTATAATTGAAATATCCCATAGGCCCTTTCCAAATCATCTCAATCACCAAGTCCCACAAATAAGATTCAAAACACAAAACCAAAACATCTTACCCAAAATCTGTCCATAATGACAGTTTGTTGCTCTTTTGGATAGGTCCGCACACATAGATGTATAACTTTTGAACCAAGTATTATATCTTGATTCCCTCTGGTGATATTATTAAAAACTTTATCCTACACAACATATCCCAAATTAAAGAAGGTCCAATGGTTCAGTGATGAGATATTGCCCTCGCATCAGGACTGTTGCAGTCACACCCCAAATCTGACTGTTTTTCAGTCTGAAACCTTCATGAAGCACATGCCAAATCCATCATGGAACAATTCAAACACCATGGATAGTTAAAATACATCCTTACCCTCATCCCTTCCCAAAATTGGGTTTGGAAAAACATATAAACAAAATTTATTACATTTATGAGGCCACTAGATGCCCTAGTAAGGGTTTTGACAGTTTTGAAACAAATGTCAATATCTTCCACAAATGACAATGAAATTGCACAAAATAAAAACCAAAGTACTCTTAGTTCATTTAAATTTCATTCCAGTAAGATAACTTAATCAAACAAATTCAGATCAATTTGCAAATGAACAAATTTCAGTCTGTCATATGTTGAGAACTCAAAAAATACAAGGAAAAATACAATTTTATTGCTCCACTTCTCAAATCTCAACCTCCACATCCAATATCTCTCTCAAAATGGATTAATTACATCATTTTATATTTCTCCAAGAATTCTAAGGCTGAAATGTAACTAATAACAACCTATAACTACCCTTTTTGAAATTTTTTGCAATTTTGACAATAAAAGTTGCACAAAAAGTTGTCATGTTGACACATGAAGTTGTCAATATAATCAAAATTGAACTCCAACCCTCCTAACCTATCAAAAAGGTCTTCAAATAAACTTATAAACATTTATAAAAAAATTTATTCACTAAAAACTCAAACCTACCCTTAAAACCCAAAATTAGCCCTTTTTAGGCCTAATTGCCAACATTTGACAAGTTTACAGTTTTTGATCTTTTCATTGCATATTTAGGCTCTATTGGCCATTATTACATTGTTTTAAGACCTTAAAGGCATTTTATACTTCATTGTCCTTTGATTATCTATTAGGGCCTATCAGTGACCCTAGTCCACCCTGTCTTCAGGAGTGCTCCTGCACCTATAAGATTTCATCTTTAGGACTCCACATGACCATTGGAGGCCGGCCTAATTAGTAATTTACCTAGAAACCCCTATATAAAGACATGTTATCAATCTAATTTCACCTAAGAAATCTATTTTTATCCTTATTACATCTATGAAGCATCCATTATCATGTATTTTCAAAGATCTTTAAGGCTGCATATTCAACATTCAACCATTCTGAAGCA
This sequence comes from Cryptomeria japonica, assembly GCF_030272615.1. Taxonomy (NCBI): domain Eukaryota; kingdom Viridiplantae; phylum Streptophyta; class Pinopsida; order Cupressales; family Cupressaceae; genus Cryptomeria; species Cryptomeria japonica. The sequence goes on from NC_081411.1 coordinate 758,654,490, forward strand.
AAATTGCATCAATCTTGTGCAAGCATATGTATGTGATTAGGGTTTTGTCATGTTCATTCCATTTCATACAACATATGTGATTACATTAAAAGAGAAAAGAATCATCATCACCAAGTGTGGATCTAAGGTATATCTATCCTACATTTATTTTAGTATTTGCATTATTTCATTCAAGGTTAAATCCTAAATTGAGGTTTGACTTAAGTAAACCCCTATTCCCAAAAATTTCCCCTTTGTTTTTATGTGTAGTAAATAGGTACAGAGCTACATTCGCGAGGATCAATAGGATTCACAGAGACAAATAGGTTCACCTTTTGATAGCAATAAATTTGGAGGACCATGTCAAATTGATGAGCCCTAGTCTAGAAAAATTAGGCCAAACTTCTGGGAACAAATCCAAAACATCATCTTTTGACCAAATCGAGGTTGGTGTCTTTGTACGATAACTGTAGCTCACTGTTTATGCCCGATCTCTTCAATAATCACCTATTTTACCCTAATTTTAGCATTTTCACATTTCAACTTAGAAAGAGGGAATAAAACCCTACCCTAGTTGGAACCTAATCAGAATTTTAGACTTTTTCCCAAGAGGGATTAAGCCTAGATCTATTAGGTCCATCCCTCTTTCAATCTATTGGTATTTAAAGTGAAACTGGTGGTTTTATTACCTTAATTGGAGAAACCCTAATTTCCACCATCACATTGTCAAACTTTGACAAGTTGTTTCTCAAAAATTTTAGACAATCCTAGGATAGTTGTAATGAACCTAGGGTAGCCTTAGCCATAATCATCTGTGGAGGTACACAATCATAATCACCATTACACATAGAGGTCACATTTGTGAACACACATAAAATTTGCAGTCTAACATGTCTATATTTTCTATAACTACAACTATATTATGTCTAACATAATCATAATAATCATTGCACATGAGGTGACCTTCGTGAAAAAGCATAATTATACATCTTTTTCACACAAAAAATCATTCACATGTACAAAATTTGGCCTCTAAATAGGCACAAATCAGCTCATGTCCTTATTCTTACCCTTTTCCTCATGTACCATTACATTGTATATCATCAATACAACTACATCAATGTCATCATGTACAAATATATCAATGGTATCAAAAATCCAACCACATCAATGCCATCATGCACAAATACATCAATTCTATCAAACAATCCTACATACACAACTAACATATTTGATTCTTAAATTTGTGCTCCCTAATGCATAGCTTCAACCACTAGTACTCTCAAATACATCTGCATTTCAATATTATACAAAATATTAGTATTAAATAAATAATACTAACTAAAATTAATTTAACAATGAAAGTAACATAAACTCCAATGTTGGATGCATTTTCATTGTAACAAATTCAATTCTTCAATTTGGTATTTGAATCATGTATGTCCATCATTTTTGTAATTCTTGCATTCCCAAGACATGAGAAGAATAAGTTTATTAACCAAACAAATTAATTAACCTAAGCATAATGAACCTAATGAACCAAAGGGATTTTAGTATTAACAATGCATTGTACCTTCCATTCCTTAAAGTCAATTGGTATGAGCTAGATATGCTAGTCAAGTGTGCTTGAAGGGTCATCTCTTTGCTTAAGAGTATCCAATATTGTTTCATGGTTAGAACTACTAATTTTTCATAGTTCTTTTGTCTTTGATATGGCATGATGCTTCAACAACTTAACATTTGTTTCTATAATAGGTGCAAATACATAAGAATGGTTTTGTGTTTCTCGTAGTCTTCAAATGCAAGTATGCCATTATTTCTAATCATGTATGTTTTCAACAAAGTTCCTATAACAAAAATTGAATCTAAAGGATACATTAACCCATCATCATTTTTCATCAGTTGTCTTAGATTTTTCTTTCCATGTACACATCATGCCCACCAATAAGTTAATCTCTCTTCATTCCCCCACGGTCCAACAACTGCAAAAACATGTCTTGGTTGTAGAAGATCTGAAAGATAGTTGTACTCAACTAAACTTTCCATGTCATCATTTGGCATGGATATTGTTTGAGATAAAGGAGTTAGATATTTTGGAACCCATATATCCACTCACTCACTTGACTCACATTGATACCAATCACACTCAATAACTCTGACAAAAACAAGCCAACTCTTGTGTCCAAATAATCCATGTACTTGCATCTAAGCTTTGAAATGAATGCATCTTTGAAGAATCTTTGATTTTTTGAGAATCCATTCTATCCTACTATTCCCTCCTCAACCAACCAAAATATTCTACACACTGTGAAATCAAGTGTCCCTCCCTATGACATTGTTGAACTACACCAACCAACAATAGAACGCGCATCACAAAATTTAGCACCTAAAATCTCCAATTCCTCCTTAACTAGAGCTCTCTTCACATTTACCTGCTCCATCATTCTCTTCTTTCCCATACGCAGCTTTAAAAAAACTCAAAATATGAGGTACACCCCTCTCCGCATGCATTCTCTCAACCAATATAACATATGAGCATCCTTGAATTGACCCATGTAGTTATCGGACCAAATGAGATGTTGACCCACTACAATATATTTTTCCTACAAGAACTTTAAAAAATTATCGAAATAATGTTGCACATACTCGAAGGAGTGGGATATATCATCACTTATCTAAAATGATACTCTCTGATTTTCTTATGTACTATCAAGGGCATGTCTATTTGTTATGTGGACAAAAATAGCAATCTAAATGGAATTGTAATACTAATCGTGTACCTCATTTTGTGGTTGCAATCTGTAGTTTTCTACAAAATTGACCACAGATATAATAGTGCCAATCAAGAAAGAGTTCTTACACATCTTGTATTTCTAATCCAACCATGGAGACCTATGGCTATGCCTTACATAGTTGTAGAAAATATTTTCCTTAAAATATAAAATAAAATCAGCAACACTCCATTCTTTTGTAACCAACTTGCATCTAGAACCTTCACCTCCACTCTTTAAATTATATTTGACCATCTCATATCTATTTCTCAACAATATTATTTCCATATTTGTGTTTGTTACGCTCATGAAAACATGAAACAAACTTTGACAAGCCACCACATTATGAGCACTTCTCATTTAAACAATCATTTCTATAGAAAAACCAGCCATCATCTCTAGAACATAAAAATAGATCTAGCAAGTCCCTCGATGATTTTGGAGGTTGCATTGCACCACACTCTTGTAAAATTTTATTAGTATGCAAAGTATAATGAATATAGTATTATAGTTCATGGTACATTGAAAACTATGCATGGTATTTTCAACAACAAGTATAAGGAATCTTAAGAGGTACACAATAAAATGGCTTCAGAGATTCAAAAGCCCTTTGTGAGATTTGCAAAGTTGGATGTATTTCACAAAAAAAAATTAAACATTATTTTGCTTGATTCCAAGAAATGTTTAGGATGCGGTGTGCGGTCTCATTTGTCAATTCTTAACTTTAAAACATCATTTAAATTGGGTGATACTCTAGAGTTAGAGTGCCAAAAAATTTGTTCATTTCTTCCTTTACATTATCGGTCAACTTCTTATCAACATGTGGAAGTCTCCCACCAAAATCCCATATATCATTTTGAAGAGGAACATCGAGTATTTCTTTTCTTGCAAGTGCTCTATACAAAGTTTTACGATTTATGTTGAAATCAACAAGTTTGTCTCATAAATCAAGCCTTTCTCAAATAATGGATTACTAAGGAGGTTTTAATCACTCTCTGAGCAGCTCTCATATCTTTTTCCTTGCTATTATTTCCAATAGAATTGAGAGAATAAAAAATATTTTTGACAATAATAAAAAATTTCTTCATCTTCTTGTTCACATGAATATTCCATTTGGCTAGCAAAGGTCTCATCTTTTGCATCTTTAGAAAATGTACAAAAATTTGGAATTGCTTGGTCAATGTCTGATTGCTAAAATATTGGTTGAAAAGTTGTGTAACCCACAATCGAATGGTTCATGTTGACCTCTTGCCTTCAAGATTGCATATAATGTTCTCATCAATTTCAAGTAACCATTTTGGGGTTCCTGAAGATCTTGAATTTGGAATTTGTCTTTCTTCCACTCAAGGGTCTAAATTTCTCATGTAATTTGGTGATACATAATGTTCACTTGGTTCATAATTTTCACCTTCAATATCAATTCCAACATTTTCACCTTCAATGTCAATTCCACATTTCCACTTTCAATTATTTTCTTATTCAATTTGATGTTAAACATTTTCGCTATCAATTCTCACATTTTCATTTCCAAATTCAATATCATGTTTAACATTTTGAATATCAGTTTCAACATTTTCATTCCCAATTTGAATATCATTTTCAACATTTTCAATATCAATCTCTACATTTTCATTTTTATTTTTAATATCATGCTCAACATTTGCATATTCAATTTCCTCATCACTTGAAATAACACTTACGAGTGGAGTAGAGGCCTCACCTTCACCAATATTTGAAATATTGTTTCATCTCTTCCTATGACTTTCTCTATCTCTTTGTCTATATGCTTCAATTTGGTCTTTTACAAGTTTTCTTTCACGTTTTTTCTTTTGACAACTACTGCTCCCCACTATACCTCCATAAAGATGCTCAAAATTGATTGCTAATGACAAACTTGTGCCAAAGATGCTCAAAAAAGAAAAATTGTCTCTTACTATCTAAAAACCTATGTTTGTCGCTTGCAAAAAGAATGTAGGGAACATTGGAATGCTCAAAATGGCCCACTGCCCTCTTTTGTATGGCTCAAATATCAAATATTAGACGTATCTAATATCCGCTCTTTTCATAAGGGCACCAGCAATTTCATTGGTGCCCTTCCTCAAAGGTATCAAATATCAGATAATATATGATATTTGATACCTCATTTAGGATAGCGAGAGAAAGAGATGGGGATAGTAAGAGGGAGAGAGATGGGGATAGTAAGAGGGAGAGAGAAGGGTCGGCAAGAGAGAGAGAGAGAGAGAAAGAGAGGAGAAGATGGAAGTATCAAAACAGAGGAAGAGAGAGAGAGAGAGAGAGAGAGAGAGAGAGAGAGAGAGAGAGAGAGAGAGAGAGATTAATTAGGGGGAAGGGGAGAGGGGAGAAGATGGAAGTATCAAAAAAGAGGGAGAGAGAGAGAGTAATTAGGGTGAGGGGGAGAAGGGAGGAGATGGAAGTATCAAAAATGAGAGAGGGAGAGAGAGAGATAGGGAGGGGCAATTGGAAAGGGATAATGGGAGAGCGATAGATAGGGAGAGAAGGGGAAAGGGATCTAGAGGATAGAGAGAGATAGAGAGGATTCCAAAAGGGGAAAGGGATTGAGGGGGTGTGCAAGGGAGAGAAGATGATAGAGAGAGAGAGAGAGAGAGGTTGGGCAAGGGAGGGGGAGAGAGGAGTCTAGAAGGGGAAAGGGAGAGATAGGGAGAGAAGGGGAAAGGGATCTAGGGAGAGAGAGAGTAATTAGGGGAGGGGGAGAGGGGTGGAGATGGAAGTATCAAGAGAGAGATATAGAGTAATTAGGGGGAGGGGGGAGGGGGAGAGGGGTGGAGATGGAAGTATCAAGAGAGAGATATAGAGTAATTAGGGGGAGGGGGGAGGGGGGAGAGAGAGAGAGAGAGTAATTAGGAAGAGTGGGAGAGGGGAGGAGATGGAAGTATCAAAAAACAAAGAGCGAGAGAAGGGGAAAGGGAAAGGGAGAGGGGTTTAGAAAGAGATGGGGGAGAGATGAGTGTATAAGGGGAAAGGGCTCAAGGGGGTGGGCAAGGGAGAGAGAGAGAGAGAGAGAGAGAGAGAGAGAGAGAGAGAGAGAGAGAGAGAGAGAGAGAGAGAGAGAGAGAGAGGGTTGGGCAAGGGAGGGGGAGAGAGTAGTTTAGAAGGGGAAAGGGAGAGATAGGGAGAGAAGGAGAAAGGGATCTATGGAGATAGAGAGAGGGATAATTAGGGAGAGGGAGAGAGGGGAGAGATGGAAGTATCAACAAAGGGAGAGGTGGTGGGAGAGGGAGAGGGGGGAGAGAAGGAGAGAAGGGGAAAGGGAGAGGGGGTTGGAAAAGGATAGAGGGTAGAGGGATAGGTAGGTAAAGAAGGGGAAATTGAGAGGGAGAGATAGGGAGAGAAGGTGAAAGGGATCTAAAAAGAGAGAGAGAAAGTAATTAAAATGAGGAGGAGAGGGGAGAGATGGAAGTATCAACAAAGGCAGGGGGGAGAAGGGGAAAGGGAGAGGATATGGGAAAGGGAGAGGAGGGTGAAAGGGAGAGAAGGGTAAAAGGAAAGGGGCAAGAGAGGGAGAGAAGTGGATAGGGAGAGGGTATGGGAAAGGTAGAGGGGAGAGAGAGAGAGAGAGAGAGAGATCTAGAAGTCCAATACATAGGAGGAGAGAGTTGGGTACAAATAAGTGTACAACCTGTGTTAGGGATAGAAAGAGAGATAGACCTGTAGCTAGAGGGAAAGAGTGTCCAAATGGGAGATTATATGAGGGATCCAGGGAAATATAATTTATTAATATAAAATGCTATATTGGGATATATATTTTTGAATATATATTAATATCACTAATTATATTATATGTATTAGTAATATATATAAATATTTATATATTAAATAAAATAATATTTAAAATATTATACATAATAGTAATATAAGATATAATATATTATACATTATATATAATTGTATAAGAGATTATAATATATTATATATTATAACATAATATATATTATCTATTATAACATAATATATATTATCTATTATAACATAATATATATTATCTATTATAACATAATATATGTTATATGTTATGATATATTAAATATTATATATTATATTTATAGAAATAAACTAACAAGAATTGGATATCCGATCATATCAGATATTGGTTACTTGCAGATATATCTGATATTTGTTACCTCTGACAAAAATTCACAGCCTTGGGATTTGCCTCGGGATTGCTTTGGGATTTGGCTGGGACATGTCAAACCTAGAAAGTCAACACAAAAAACATGTTTAGGAGTTTTCCTTTCTTTTTCAGATTTCGCCCATTTGGCTTACGACTTTAATTTTTACCCAAAATTGATGAAATGGAAAGGGATTTTTAAGGAAATTCTCAAATTTCCACCAATATAAATTATGCCTTATTTTAAAATTAATATTAATTATTATTCATTTTCTATTTGAATAATGACTAAAGTCTTGATTGATATGCTAATTGAAAAACATCTATAAATTTCAAACAATAACACATTTTTTGAATCTGAAACATGCATCACATTTTATGCTTCACATGTTATAGGATTAAAAAAATGAGTTTCATAAAGTTTTGACCAAGTTATGGTGGTCAAACATACGATTTTTTTTATATTTTTAAAAAGTTGTAGTAAAAAAATCATAACTAATTATTTACTTCAAAAAAATTACAAAGAAATGTATCACATCAAGACACGAGTCTTCTAATTATATCTAAAATCTTATAGAAAAAATATTATGATTTGATTGTGGTTAGGGTGGTCAGGCAAACACCTGCTTCTTATCTTTTTTCTTTAAATTTTAGTGCTACTGCATTGAAATTTCAATTTTTTGCCAAATAGATTTTTTTTTTCAGAAAACAACTTGTAGCTTAGAGACTACATTCAATTTACTACAAATTCAATTCTTTCATATTTCAAAAAAAATGTCGATAACTTATTCATTTTTTTACGTCAAGTTGCCTAACTCTATTTTTCTAAATTTTCATTGCCACTTAAGGGCCTAGTTTGGCCCACCATGATCCTACACATACCCAAATGTTTTCTCATGTACTTGAGAGATTTTCTTGTTTTGCTAGTCTTTCACAATGTTGTATACTCAACATTTTCCATGAATATGACCATGCATCAACATTGTTTATATATATATATAATAGCCAAGAGTATTATGAATGCAACAATTTGAATATTTTGTTAAAATTATAAAATTCAATATATTTAAGTTTTACAAGCATCAATTTTTTAGTTGGTTGACCAATTTATTAGAATAATATATTAATAAGAAAATTGTCTTCGAACATGTAGTGTCACGGTTTAAACACTTTGTTGGTGAAGCGGCCACCAAGGTTCAAATCCCTATTGGACCATTGTGCTTGCAAGGCCTTGTGCGTTCGTTGGGTCATTGTGCTCACGGATTTGAACAAGTGAAGTGTGGGGATGAGGTCCCCCGTTTGTGGCCTCACCGGTTCATATCTCTAGGTCAAAAGTGTCCACGTGGAGTCAGAGGGCGTGTTGTGCCAGCATCACTGATCACATTAAAAATTTTACCAGGCATAGTTTAAAAAAAAAAAATTAAATTAAATTATTCATTAGATTACAAGGTATTCAAAAATTAAGTATTTATAATCATCATCTATGTTGTGCCCCACAAGAATCTTTGCCTTCACCCCTAGTAGATGCACTCACAAAACTATAAAATACCCTTCTATAATAAATTTATTAAATTTTGTTGCCACTTATTTCGTTGATATCCTGAGTGAGGAATTTTTTATTGCTAACAATTTAAAAAATCAAATACTTGATTAGACTACTAGTGTATTAAAATATTACACATTTCAAATAATTTTATAAGTTGTGACCCATAAGAATATTTTTCTTCATTGCACTACATGCACTCATGAAACTATTTTACCATTATATAGAAATTTCTCAAAATGTTCTAGTTATATATCAATAATATCAAACCCACCTAAAAACCACAAAATAAAACTCTACATCTTATAACGCGCCAAATATTTAAATCCTAACATAGGATGATGATTTAACATGTTGTATAATTCAGTTATATAATGCATAATTTATAACTAAACTTTTGTATACAAAAGACAAGGATGAATATATCAGCTATAAACAATAATAGGGATCTATGACTTAAAATATGCTTGAAATAGAACATTTTGTTCTTCATCAACCAACCAATTTATTTTTTAAAGTTAAAGGATCCATTATGCCCACTACTAACCATATCATAATTGAAAAATATATATATATATATATTTCATCGTCAAGTTTTATTTGTGAGCCAATTTTTTTAAGCTTGAATTTTCTTATTAAATAGTGAACAAGAACTATATGGATCCTATAAATAATGGTGCAAAAGTTCATTCAATTTGCTTCATAATATTAAAGTTATGGTTTAATGTCCATTATAGTAAGCAGAATGATAACATAAAGGAGGTTAAAAATATGATCGATTACATGAATCTTTAGTCCATATTCCACTCAATTGTAGATAAAGATAGAATTTAGTTGTAGAAGAGTGGTAAAATTATAATTGGGAGGTTATTTTGTGAGTGGGATCTATCTAAATTCTACCAAAAAAGTTAAGTCAAATTTGTGTGCCTAGAGTTAAAAAATATCATAAGGATTTAAGGAAGGAAAGAGAGGTGAAATAAATATTCAATACAAAATGAAAGGAGAAATGAACAAAATACGTTGAGATCTAGCTCTTTTTCTTCAAGGTTTCATGGAGGATGTGACCAAGGTAAGTTTTTGTCCAAGTTTGAGCCTCCTATTAATGCATGTGAATCAAGGGAAGTAGCTAATGCCTAGGGATAACATTAAGAAGCTACCCTAAAAAAAACATATTAGATTTATGAATCTTTCCTGTCTTTTTTTTTTTAAAGTTTTATTGGCAATTTATTTTACATAAAAAAAAAGTGTAAAAAATCTTAGTGAATCTTGGAAAACAATAGGATGATGTATTAATTACTAGGACAAAATCCTTCCATTTAAAAAAATACATTCTTATTAAAATGTAGAGGCCCAAAGGTGAAAATCATCGATGGGCTCGAGGGGTAGAATCTATAATATTTAGTTGCTACCATTGAATTAAAATATTTAATAACCCTCGTTGTATTTTTTTAGATAAAATGTACTCTTAGTTTGTAATGTTCATGTGGCCCAAAATTGTATTTAGACCATTGATTTTTATTGAGATCAACAATCCAAAAGTAACTTCAACTCCCATGAGCTTTACAAATTGTATGTACATTTTACCTCATGGAATACAATGAGGGTCGCTATATTTTTTATTTTATTTTTATTAATAAGAGTGTGACTCATGGTTGCTTATATGAAAGTTGCAACAAATTTACATCTTGCTACAAAAAAGCCAACATAAGTCATTGGATGCATACAAGAGCCAAAGGAGGAGCCCCTATGCCCAAAACCCACCATCAAGCATAAATAAATAATAAAAAATTACACTTGTAATAGTAAGAATGTTAGAGAGTGAGTGGAGTCCATTTTAACAAAAAAGTGACAATCAAAGCAATATGCACAACAGACAGATGGTATCCTTGATAAACAAGATGTAGGAGTACTGAGGTGGATGGTCACTAAAGACCAAATTGACCTATGTGTTGGGGCCCATAATAAGATAAGTACTACTCATCAACCTAACTCAAATGAAGACAAAAACCAAAAGGGGGAGAAGTGTTTGCCCTGATGGGTGAAAGTCCCAAGAAAGGGAACCTAAACTCAAATCTTCCCAAGGACTCAAATCTGATCAACTTCTTCCTGATCTGATCAACTTTAGAACTTTCCCATATTGTGCATAAGATATTAAAATGAAACCACACACCATGATTGAGATGCTACTAATTAAGCATCACCCATATTCTCACACATCACCCACACCTTTTGCATATTCACATCAATAGTCACTAAAGAAATGAACTGAGGTCAACTATATATGTGTATTATAATGATAATAACATTCATAAGTCATCCTAGAACATAACTACACTATTTTCAAGCCAACTGCAAGAATAAGCCATATACCAAATATGTAATAGGCTCACTCCAAAATCCCACATATTACTCCAAGAGTGGGGACATGGTATGTGTTACCTAACCTACACTCTACTAGCCCCAATGAACATCCACATGCTACCTTTGGTTAGGGCAAGTTACAATCCTCTGTTGCATCAATCTAAAACATCAACATAGACAACCAATTAGCATAGTGAACACTCTATCACTTCTAACTTTCTATCTACTGAGTCTCAACCTCAAAAAAATTGGAATCTGATACTTTGTATATAGTCTTACTTAACTTCCAAATTGTAATCTATAACATGTAACTATGGCAGAATGCATAACTAAACACCATGACAATGCAACTAAGTGCACATACTATTTCTCATCAACAAACCTCAAAACCATACCACAAATACTTCTAGATAATAGCCTATGTGATAGACAATTAGGAACTACTAAAATCAAAGAAATGATAATAGTAAGATATTTATCAAACATAGCTTGTCGCAATCCTTTTAAAATTCAAATGCTCAAACATGTCATGTCAAAAGCAACTAAATTGATGTAACTACTAGAGATGTGATCAAGTATAATTACATTCAATTCACTTATTTATTGACTCCTTTGACATTAATGACAACATGATATTCAACATTGCAAAATGGTTAGTACACCTATGGTAATTGGATGTAAGCTAAGCAAAGATGATGAATCCACTTCAAATCAAACCTTGTGTAGATCAATGAAAGGTAGTTTGTTGTATCTGATTGCTTCTAAACTAAATATAATAAAACTAGTGGGTATGGTGGCTAGGTTTCATGAAGCACCTAAGGAAACACATGTAAAGGTAGTAAAAATAATATTTAGATATCAAAAAGATACTTTGGATTTTGGTCTATCGTATCCCAAGAGGAAAAATTTTAGTTTGATAGCATACACAAATGCAGATTGGGCTAGAAGTGTTGATGACTAGAAGAATACAAGTGGTCAATATTCATTTCTTGGTGACAATTTGTATCATGTTGAGAAAAAAATAGGACTCAATATCCCTATCTAAAATAGAAGTAGAGTATATTTCAGCAATTTCTTGTTGCACCCAAGTTTTATGAATGAAACAAAATTTGAAGAAAATTAAAAATAGAGTTTGATGATCATATTCCTATCCTTTGTGACAATGCAAGTGCTATAAACATATCAAAGAATCTATTAATGCATTACAAAGATGTGAAGTTAGAATATGTTGAAATAAAGGAGCAAATTGATGACATATTTACAAAACCTCTTCCAAAGGAGACCTTTACATATCTTAGGAAGAAGTTGGGGGTGGTAGCTCCCTCCTCTTGAAACAAGAGGAATCACAAGTTGAGGAGGAGTTTTGACTCCATGCCACAAGAAAACTTGGTGTTCTTGCAGAGAGTTTCAATACACAAATAGGGGGAGAAAAATTTAGAGAGCTATTTGTCCTTGAAACAAGGAATGTTAGATTCAATGATATATCTCCTTAGACTCTTTCCTAATCCAAGAGATTGTAAGCATAATATTGAATAATTAAATGATAATGGCATGGATTGCAAACATGTCTTTATATTTTTTTAAATACTTTGCATCAACATGAGTACACTAAGAGCCATTTCATTACTTGGACCTTCACCCAGTAGTTGTATGGAGACATTGACTCTCCAACCAAGAGTGATACTTCATTGAATAACATCTCTCACATATGGATGATATTAATACCAATCCTCCTCCTTCTTATGCCCCATCTATAGTTAAGGACATTCCTCAAATATTTGTTACTACTTCAAATTTTAGAGTCATTTCTTTGAGATCTTCTAATGATTCTTTGTAGTAGGATTATATGTCGTCTATATCTGAACTTCATTAGAAGACATTTCCACTAGACATATTTTCTTGTTGGCAATGTCTCACATTTTAAATATGAATGACAACGTTGAGGATATAGATTTCCTCTTGTAGGAAATTTCTCTATCATTTTTTGTTTCATCAAAATTTGGAGCTGCTTATTTTAGAGCTTTTAGTCATTCCTTAAAATAGGGTTCTTCATGTTTATAAGATCTAGTCATTGAGAGGTCACATTTTTTTATGGATTCTTATGTTTTAGATCTTGATGATACCATTGAGGATAATCGTTCTCATCTTTCATGATAGCTCTAAAATAGTCGTATCTACTTCTATGGATGTATTTTATCCACATTTACATGTTTACATGGTGACACAACCTACGGTTCTTGAATCCAATTATTCATCTCCATCATCATTCATGGTGGCACCTTCTACAAGTCTACCTAATTCTTGGTTCAACTATTATATCATTCAAGACTCCATAAAGGCATCACTCCTCCTAATACATAATCTATAAATAAAGATATTCCTCTTGTACTTGTTTCTACTTTAAGGTCTAGAGTTACTTCTTTGATAGCTTCCACTGTTTCTTTACAATAAGATTATATGTATTTTTATTCTATTTATTAGAACACATTCCTATGACAGGCCTCTTCTTTGCTTGTAAATGCCTTCATTTTGAATCCATATGACACTATTGAGGACATAGCTTTCCTTGTATAAGGCATTCCTCATCACCTATTTCTTCATGAGACTTTTTTAGGGCTTCCATTGATTCTTTACAACAAGATTTTTCATGTCCACAAGATCCACTTCATTGGGAGCTCTACTTATCAAACATTTCATATATGTGTGCAATTCCACCTTTCAAATATTGATGACGACGTGAGTGAATTCATCTTTACATTATGATAGATATGGAGTTACATCTATTGCTCTAGATGTGTTTTCTCTAACTCTACATGGTAACAAAAATTATAATCCCTAAATCTTATGATTCACCTCTATTATCATTCATGTTGACACCCAGGTTTACCTAGTTCATAGTTCAATTCTCATATTTGGGAAATATTTTGAGTTCTACTATGTAACTAATTTGATTAATTAACACTTGTCATAATTTAGCATCAACTTTGTTTAGAAGCATTCAAAGACCTATTTACTCTCCCTTTATGAGGTAAGGAAGGTTCTCTTTACCTCTCTTTAGGGAAACATCTTTATGCATGGGCACCTTACATGACCTTGTTGTTGAGACCCATTTCTAGTCCTCTTTATTATTTGGGGGTGCTTTTCTCTTTGGGTATAGTGAGAGTGCTTATAAACCCTCCTACATATTGTCTGCTAATTCATGCTTCCTTATTTATATCTTATATAGTTAGGCTTCAAACTCTTGATTAAACTTTGGCACATCTAAGCACTAACTTGGAGACAAATAAGCAATTTTCATAAACATACATTTTAATTTTTCATCCCTTGTATTCCTTTTAGGAATATGAAGGTATTGTTCATACAACTTTGTGTATGTTTTTTCTCAAGGGGATAATTATTGATCAACTTTATCTTGGACCACCTTCACCATTAAATGTTGAGCATCCACCATTGGTGCAAGAGGTTACACCTTGAAGAGTGGCTTCATGGCATCTCTTCTTCTACCTCTTTTGGGAGGAAATTTTCTCTCACATGGGGTTTCATCATTCTCATTCTTACAAGGAGGCTATCTAGGTCTTCATCTTCTCTCTCTATTATGAGGAAGGTCTTTTATCTCTCCATTTAGGGTGAAGATATTCTCTCTTCTTGGGAGGCTTCTTCTCTTTGAGGAGATCTATTTATACATGGGAATCAAGCTTCAATTGTTAGGACTTATCTTTTCACCCACATAAGGTATGCTTTATAGGGATTCTTTTATTCCTTTTGAGGGGTTTTTTTTCCTACAGGTTTTTTCCTTTACTCATTTATGAGTGATCTTTTTTATGTTTGTGCCTAACATGCCCTCATTGTCAAGACCAATTTCTATTTCCTCCCAAGTAAACCTTTAGGGGATTTATTCATGTAATATTTTATCAACCTTGGATAGTTTTTATCCTAAATGTGATTTACACCTAATTATTAAGTTTACTTAAGATAATAAAAATATTTAAGTTTTACCTCCTAGATAGCTAACAATAGCATGTCTGCACCTTGACATGAGGTACACAGGTGCCAACACTACCTCCTCAATATTTAATGCATGGCAGTTAGGTTTCGCCTTTGTTTATTCAGAGTCACCTATGTCTTAGTTACATGAAGTTAATTCACCTCTTGATTGGGAGTGATTGAGATTTAACTCATATCTCTCATACATGTCATTGTGTGAGTATGTGCATGAGTGTGTGTGCACATGTGTTTAGATTCATTCATGATATTGTGAACTCTCTCAATGCTATTTAATTTTTGAGAACCTACATTTTTCTCTTAGAAAACTAAATATGATATTATTATAATTTTATAATCACATGTGTAAAATTTTATAGTTTATATTGTCTTACACTAGATTCTATGTTATTCTTTGTTTTGTATATTCTAGCATGCATTCTCCACTCACCATTTTTTGATGATAGTACTATACACATTAGATATGAACTAAGATTTTCTCTAATCAGACTTTTCTTTAGTATCTCTTTAACTTTTCAATTCAGTTCTTAATTTTTTTCTAGTGTCATTCTATGTGTTGCCTTATTTGGTAAACTTACTCCTAGGATTAACTCCATATGGTGCCTAATTCTTCTTATTGATGAAAATCCATCTAACTATTGTTAGATATGATGTCCTTCTATTTTGCTAGTAATTTAATTTTTTTGGTTGTGGTGTTTCTCCTCCACTTGTGATATTGCATATCCTAGGAATCATTACAAAATATATATTCTAATTTCTTATTGTTAGCATTATGTTATAGGTTGTCATTGATGTCAAATCGTGTGGACCAGTCAGGTCCGGATGTGGTATATTGAGCAACAGTGGAAGTTTGGTATGTATGAAATGTTTATTGTCATTTGGTGATTTCCTAGAAGATTTGGTTTCTCAAAAGATGTGTTGTTGATGTTACTCAGTGCTATTTTTAGGTTCGGCTTGATCCAAAATTCAAGGTGTTGATTTGAAACTCAAGAATGTGTAACAGTATTTTTGTTTTGGGTTCAGCATTGGCAATGTATGTAATGTGTTGATGTGTTTGATGAGGAACATTGTGATGTGGTCTACTTCTCAGTCTCCCCACCACCAGAATGTTTAATAGTGAGCTTTCTTTAGATCTCTATCTTTTCCAACTTGCAAGATTATGTCTTTTCGGAGACAGTATATGTATGTGTATAATTTGGATAAGTTAGTGTGGCATTTTTTGAATGGCTAATTGTGTTGAAAATATGCGAGATTGAAAGAAACCAATTATTGTTGTGAAGAGTGTTGCGGATAGTTACCAGAAGCAGATCCGGTAGTGCGGACTATGTTTTAATGGTGGATTTTATTTTCTATCTTTCTTTCTTTAGTAGTGAGCCCTCTAGCAGTGAGCCTTTCTTGGCAGTGAGCCCTCCTGCAGTGAGCATTCTTGGCAGTGAGCCATCCTTTGTAAAAATCACCTTAACTAGTGTTTTCATATTGAGAATCAACATTCTCTGTGGTTTTCCCTTCTTGGGTTTTCCACGTAAATTCTAGTGTTCATAGTGTCTGATTTCTTATGTGAGTATGCTTTCATGCTTTGTTTATCTTGATTAACTCAGCTAGTTGTTCTGGATCTATGAATAAAGTTTTAAAGAGGCTTTTAATTGTCAATTGATTCACCCCCCCTCTCAGTTTCCCAGATATTCAACAATTGGTATCAGAGCTTTGTTTCCTTGATATAGAGATTAACCGCTTGAGGTAGATCTTGATCTAATGGAACACAAATCATCTATTCCTATCTTTAAAGGGTTTGATTATAGTTTCTGGAAAGTAAAGATCAGATGTTATCTTGTTTCTTTGGGTTACAACTCTTGGAAGGCAATGGAGACTAAGTATGTACAACTAGCAAATGGTCCTACTACTCTAGATGAGATTCAAGCCTATGAAGAAAATGAAAAGGCCAAGTATGTTATCTTTGATGCATTATCAAAAACTGAATTGACAAAAGTTATTTCCTTGAATACTACTTATGAGGTTTGGCAGAAGCTAAAAGATATCTATGAAGGAAATGAGAGAGTTAAGCTGACAAAGAGGCTAACAGCTAAGCGAAGGTATGAAAACTTGAAGATGGAAGAAGGAGAAGATTTAGTAAGCTACTTTGAGAAGGTTGACAGTGCAATGAATAAAATCAGAGAACTCAGAGGCATCCTGAATGATGAAGATGTAATTGATAAAATTTTGATGACTCTACCGGTGAGTTACAGTGATAAGATCAGCTATTGAAGAAACCTATCATCCAAAGTTCACTAGAGAGCATCTATTTCATACCTTGACTACATTTGAAGTGAGAATGTTTGGAAAGGACAAAGACAAATCAAAGATAGCATTCAAAGCATCTGAAGATGGTTCAGATGATGACAACAGCCCACATGGGATGGAAGCAAATTTTGTGACAAAATTGAAGCAAGGCACTGTTGTCACAAAAGTTTGCACTCTTGGTGCTCAGGCTTGATCACCAACCTTGAGAAACATGGAAACAACCTCTTAAGTGTGAGACCTTACGTTGTTGTGAGGTTGAATCTCTGGAGAAGGTCAGCTTCCTCTTCAATCTGAAATGCAAAGTGTTGGACCAACCCAACACTTAAGTAAAACTAATCTATTGATTCTCCGGAAAAGGGAGAGAGAGAAGGGAATGCATGAAAGAAGGGAAAAAGGGTTTGCACGCAGAATGAAATGATGATCTCCCCTACCTATGATTGCACAAAACATCAATAAAACTACCCCAAGTATGCACTGAATTCTATCCTAATTTGTCACCTAAATGTAAGTGAAGGTTGGAATTTGGAAAATGGCAAGAGGAACTGAAACTAGTTCATAGGTGCCACCCAAAGAGGAATCAACACTACACCTACAGGTCAGGAAAACCAACAAGAATGTATTCAAACAAAGAGGTGAGGCATTAAAAAAATTGAGTGAAATGAAATGAGGCAAATAGGCTAATTCTATTCATGAGAAGGCAAGGCAATCTTTTACAAGTGCAGAGAAACATGAAGAGTTCTGCAGAAGAAAAGGAAAGGGAGAAGATCCAATTAAAATGTTACAGATTTGCCTTTATAGATTAGGCATAACTCAGATGATTTCATTTGAGAAAACCCTAACTCCACCCAGGTTAGGTTACAAAAATATTAAAGGAGAGAGAGAGAGAGAGAGAGATCAGATCAACAGATCTGATGGCATGGTGAAACAGCTCTAAGAGCATCCTCTACCTCTAAAGAAACAAAAATCCCCACAAATTGGGGAAAACCCTGCATCTAAATGCATCTTTGTATACCTACAATGCCCAAAAAGTCTTTGAACTACATTGAAGAGGGCATGGGTGGCATATGAAATTGGCCTGCAGGGTCCAATCCGGAGTAAAGGCAAGCAAATTCGGTGGTTGGCATGAGATCGGGTCTGAAATGGGGTGCCGACTAGGTCCAAAAAACACCCTCGACCATCGAGTCGACAACCACCCTGCACAGAGCATTCAAAACTCATCGGCCACCACAAATTCAAACATCCACCGTCGATCTGAGAGATTTGTGCGAAGATGGATGCACGAAATCTCTCCACATAGGCATCTAGCAGGCCCAATCTGTGATTAAAACATGGTCATTGAATCAGGCCTTTATGAAGATCCGATGACCATAGATATCTGACATGGCACCCTGGGTCCACGCTCCACTCACTGTGTTCTATCGTTAAATGGCCCTACATACCGCGCGGGATAAGGGGGAACAACCATCCCCTTTGGATTTGCTTTGTCTTCCTATCTCATAAGTCCCTTTGCACTTCATTTTTACCTCACGAGATAACCTTTCATTGTTTTTGCCTCACTTTCTTATCTGGAAGACTTTGTTGAGCCTTCGTTCCAATCCGCAGAATAAGGGTTTCTTTGTTTTACCTTTATTTCCTTATCCCGCGGGGCCTTTGATGGCTTTGTTTAACCTCATAGGATAAGAGAGGTTGGCCCTCTTCTTACTTGGATCTTATCCCACGGGCCCCTTTGTTTCTCTTTGATATACTAGCATTTTGAATGTCATCGCTACATGGGATAAGCCCTTTGGCTTATCTCGCTCTATCCTCCTTATCTTGTGTGGCCTTCTTGTTGACCTTTTCACCCTGCAAGATAAGGGAAAACACACATCCATCTTTATCTTCCTTATCATACGGCATCATATTTGCCCTCATTTTACCCCATGGGATAAGACTTTCCTCTTTGCCTTTAGAAAATTCCTTATCCTACGTGTCGCCGTTGTTGCCCTTTTAACTTCGTGCGATAAGGGGAAAGCCTATCCTTTATCCCCGGCAAACTTATCCTGCGCAACCTTGCTACATTTGTTTTATCCAGTAGGATAAGAGAAAATATTCCTCGCCTTTGTTATTTTCTTATCCCATGAGACCACCTTTGTCTCTATTTATCCTCGTGGGATAAGAATTGTTTGTTTTACCTTTATTTTATTATCTCGTGGGAATGCGTAGGATAAGAAAATCCCTCTTTTTCTCTTTGTTCTCTTATCCCACATTACTTCTTGCACTATTCATTATTTTGCGGGATAAGCATATTATTCATATCCTTTTATCACTCTTACCCTGTGGGGCCTTATCCCACGAGACCTTTTTTCTTTTCTCCCTATTAAGGTTGGCACAAAAATTGCCAACAAGCACTAGCAAGTACAAAGGTGTTTTGCCCTTTAAATTTTTTAGATATGGAAAGATTGATCATATAGCTACTAGATGTCCAAAAAAGGGAACAAGACAAAAGCTTAGGGAAAACAAAGAAAAGTTCAATAAAAATCCTATTATGTTAAGGATGATCTTGGCATTTCAGTTGATGAATCAGATTATGAAAAAGGTCTTTTTATTTCTAGTAGAAAAGGATGCACCTAGGTTTGATATTTCTAATACAGTTGCTACTGCATTTCATACTAGAAGAGATAAGAATGATTGGTTGATTGATAGTGGATGCTCAAATTAGATGGTAGTGATTAGAGTAAGTTCATAAAACTTGAAAAATATGATGGAGGTTTTATTAGGTTTGGAGATGATTAGACAACACAAATTGTTGGGATTGGTTCTATTAATTTTGATGTATAGCATAACACTAACAATGAATACTATGTGAAGGGTTTACATCATAATCTTCTGTGTAAAATGGATATAATGTTGTTTTTCAGGATAATGGATGTGAGATCCAGAAGGAATCTAGAACGGTTTTTGTGCTTGGAAGAAGGACAAATGGAAATATGTATCAGCTTGAAGGAGCTACAAGGCACTATTTATTATCTCAACTTGATTACAACTGGATATGGCATCAGAGGATGTGTCATATCAACTTTGATAACCTTGTACAGATCAGTTCAAGGAGTGCAATCAGAGATTTACCGAGATTGACCAAACCAGATAACAACATCTACAAAGAATGACAAGTAGGAAAGCAGACAAAGAGCACACCCAGAGGAAAAGAGTATTCATCCACTTGATTACTGGATTTGGTACACATAGATCTATGTGGTCTGACTAGAAAAAGGATCTTGCAAGGTAAGAGGTATTGCATGTTACTAATTGATGATTATTCTAGAATGACTTGGGTTGCATTTTTAAGAAAGAAGTCTGAGGCATTGGAGAAATTCAATATATTCAAGGCAAAAGTTGAGAATGAAGTTGATAAGAAAATCAAGTGTTTAAGGTCTGATAGAGGAGGATAATTTATTTCTGATGAGTTTAACGATTTTTGTGACAAACATGGCATTAGAAAATAGTTATCTACCCCTCGGACACCGCAGCGGAATGGAGTAGTAGAAAGGATGAACCAAACTATACAAGAGGCAGACAGAACTATGATGAAAGGAGTAGAATTACCAAAATTCTATTGGAGAGAGGCAATTCACATAGCTACATACACTCTTAACAGAATTTTATACTGGAAGAAATATGGGAAGACATCCTATGAACTTTGGTATGGTAGAACTCTGACTGTGAAATATTTCAAAGTATTTGGAAGAAAGTGATATATCCAAAGAGATGAGGATAATCTTGGAAAGTTTGACAGCAAACCAGACAAAGGAATATCCTTAAGCTATTGAACAAAGAGCAAGGCATATCAATGTTACAACAAGAGGCTGAATAAGATTGTTAAAATTGCAAATGTGAAAGTTGATGAAAGTACTTCAAAAGACTCAGAGATATTGGCAGGATATGAATCTGATGAGTCTAGTGACAGGCAAATGGAAGAGGAAATCAAAAATGAAAAAAAGAATGTTCAAGATTCTCCAGCATCTACATCTAAAACACCCAAGATATGTTTAGAAGAATCATTCAAAAGATCAGATTATTGGAGATAAGAGTAAAGGTATCATCAGAAGAAGTAAAGCAACTCATGAACAATTTTTGTCATGTTTACTATCTAAATCTGAGCCAAATACTGTAGAAGAAGCTTGTAATGATCAGAATTGGATGAAACCAATGACAGAAGAGTTGGATCACATTGAGAAAAATTAGGCATGGGAATTAGTTAATAGACTGAAAGACAAGAATGTGATTGGAACTAAGTGGGTATTCTAGAATAAACTAGATGAATATGGAAAGGTTGTAAGAAGAAAAGAAAGGTTGTTTGCAAAGGTTATACTCAGATTGAAGGTATTGATTTTGATGAAAAGTATGCCCTAGTTTCTCAAATGGAGGCAATCAAGATGCTCTTGGAATTTGCACCATTTAAGGATTTCAAGGTCTATCAGATGAATGTGAAATCAGCATTATTGAATGGAGAATTGAAAGAATAAGTTTATATTGAAAAACCAGAAGGTTTCAAGTTGAAAGATGATCCGAACATCATTTGAAGATTGAAGAAAGTGTTGTATGGACTAAAACAAGCCCCAAAGCATGGTATGGAAGGCTACACAAGTACCTGATTGATCAAGGATTTCAGAAAGGCTTGGCTGACAACAACTTATATTTCAAAACTAGTTCAAGTAAAATCCTAATTGTTGTAGTGTATGTTGATGATATAATCTTTGGAGGAAATGAAGGTATGTGCAAAAGGTTTACTAATGAGATGCAGAAAGAATTTGAGATGTCCATGATTGGTGAGTTAAATTTCTTCCTTGGTTTACAAGTTAATCAGAATGATAAAGGAATTGTCATTTCTTAATCTAAGTACATCAAAGAGTTGTTAAAGAAGTTTAGGTTGGAGAACTCCAAACTGGTGTGTACACCTATGACCACCAGATGCAAGTTAACCAAAGATGATAAATCTCCTAAGATAGATGAAAGTCAGTATAGGTCAATGATTAGAGGACTATTATATTTGACTACTACCGAACCGGATATCATGTATGCAGTATGTTTGGGAGCCATATTTCAGCAAGCCAGCTCTTCCATGGCATCATTTGTACTCATCTCAAGTGTAGCTACAATAGCTTCAGTTTCCTTGTAGCCTCTCTACAAGATTTAAAACTTAGGAATCAAAAGTGTTTGTAGCTCCCGCAGTGACTTATTCCTTTTGACATGTTCATTCTCATAAGCTTTTAGCTTATGTTGAAGTTCAACAACCAATCTACCAAAAGTTATAGTAGAATCATTTAGGGGGCTAAATGATTCACTTAGAACTTCAAGTTCCTTTTCATCTTCATGTTTCCTTTTCATCAAATAATCACAAAATAATGAAAACTTTGCAACAGTGGACAAGATTTTACCTTTGGTTTCAAGTGCATCTTTCATATATTTTTATTAACCGTCAGAGCAACTTTGTCTTTATCAATATCATTCATCAACTGCTCTATTCTCTTCTTCTTAAATTCATTTTCCACATTCAAATAAGGTGCATCTTCAACACTTTTCATCTATTAACCAGCATCAGCAACCAATTGACCTAACTTATCAATTGGTGTAGACAATCTTTTAGTGTTTATGTCTAGTAACAGACTAGACAAAATCTCAACTGCACATTGTATTGATTGAGCTTCCTTTTTTTATTCCTTCATTCTTTTCTTCTTAGCTCTAGATTGCATGGTAGATGCAATCTCCATTAGTTTTGTAGAACTCGGCACATCCATATTGATGGGTCCTTGAATACTTAGTTCATAATCATCTTCATCATACTGAATTTTCTTCTTAGAGGTAAGTGATAAAGGTATCTAATGCAGGAGCATCCCCAGTTCTCAACAATCTTGCATCAACCAAAAAAAAATTCTTTTATGTTTTGTTTTTTGTTTGTAGTTTTCAATTTTCCTTTCCATGTGTCCAGGTTTTGGTTCACCGGATCCTATGGAGTTGGATTCTACTTAAAGAATTGATCATCTTTCTTGCTTTCAAAATGCATCTCTTCTGGATCACTTTCTAGCAAGATATCGCTACCAGTTTCCATGACAATTTCTTGTTACCGGTTGTTCCTTTGTTACCAGTTGACTGAGACCTATTCTACTGATCTACAGGAACCCAATATGAATCTTACAAAACCTTGGACATTGATCTCTATGTTTCGTGGCATGTAGTTGACCTTCTATGTTTCATCCTTTAGATTTTCTAGAGGAACCTCTTGGTGGAGGCCGGCCTTGTTCATTTTGCACATTAGGTCTTGTTCTTCGGGTTTTGACCCTTTTTGGGCCGACTCGATCCTTTGGATCAATATATATATATTTTTAATAATTCTTTAGAATGGAATAAATTTTAGAAGATCAAGAAGTATTAGATAGATAGACTGTGCCTAGAAGATAGATCTTTCGTTCAAGGTCTCGGTGCAGCCTATTCTACCAAGTCTGTGTGTCGATATGTTGTAACCTGGTTGTTACCGATTGGATGTAATTAACTTTCATGCAATAAAACTATATGTTCTACATTTCCTCCATCATATTTGTGTTTACTCTTGCTGGTCGATTGGACTGATCTCCTTGAGGTCCCTCCTCGTCGGTGACTACTTCAAGTGGTATAAGAGTGAAGTTCATTCCAGAGATTGTGTGTCCTGAATTTTGTTGTAGGGTGGTGGATTGCGGATCCGACCTGCAATTGTAGAGGACTGGCATGAATCAATGGCACAAAGAGGAACTAGGAATGGTGGAGCGTGTGGGAATGTAGACCCTACTGTAATGGAGATGTTGCAAGGAATAGCAGTCCGGTTAGAAGTCGTGGAGACAGCCCAGAGAAGAGGTCAACATATTGAGGATATGAGCAAAGATGAAGAGGAAGAAGAAGTCTCGGCAGAACAAGTGAACCTACTAGCAGTTGATCCGGAGGAGGAAAGGTTTTTAAGGGTTTTGAGTAGGGAGAACACTAAACCTCGTTTTACCCCACTGGAATATGATGGAAAGTTAGACTCGGATGAGTTAATGGATTGGATCTCAGATATGGAGAAGTATTTTAATTTTAAAAACACTGCAAAAGAGAGGAAGGTGAAATATACCTATACCCTATTGAAACATCATGCATCTCTTTGGTGGGATCATTTGCAAGTTGATAGACAAAGAAGAGGTAAAGAAAAGATTAAGACATGGGATAGGATGATTGCTAAGTTAAAATTAAAGTTTGTCCCGGTGAATTATCAAGTGGATTTGTTCTGAAAGTTGCAGAATCTGAGATAGAAGGAATCTAGTGTCAAGGAGTACACCAAAGCATTTTACAAGTTGAACATCAAATCTAGACATGTTGATGATGAAGTTGAACAAATTGCAAGATATTTGAATGGATTGTGGATGTCTATACAAGATGAGCTTAGTATGATCAAATTGGAGAGTGTTGAACGGGCTTACCAATATGCAATAAAGGCTTAATAGAAATTGAATAAAAGGAATGAGCAAAGACAGAGAGGTTGATGTGGAAGGTTTGCCAAAGGAATATGTCAAGGAGGAAGAGGATATACCAGGGGAAGAGGAACCAGTACAAATCAGAAGAAAGATAAGGAAGTGAGAAAGGAAGGTGATTCATACTGGAAGGATGATAGAAATTTCCACTGGAGGAGAGAACCGAATGGTTACCAGAATGAGAACTTTGGAAGACAAGACAAGAGGACATTTAGTGGAATGTTCTTTAAGTGTGGAGGAGAAGGACATTGTGCATTTGAATGTAATAATGTTGTACATAATGGATCATTGAGAGGGTGGTGAATCAGTGATTTAAACTCTTTTCCTTCAACAAGGAGATACTGGTAACAAATAAAACAAACTAAGTGCTAACCGGTAACTTAAACAATACAAACAAAGTGTGTAAAGGACTTAATAAAACATTAACATACCACATGCACAAGAATACATCACACAACACTAGATATATACGAGGAAAACCCAATGTGGGAAAAACCTCGGTGAGAATAGCTGCTGGAGATCTTCTGCTACAATCCAACCTCACAATGAATCTTTGATTACAATATTTAGGGCACCAACCCAAGGAGCACCAACCCCTGATTTATGAACACCAACTCAAAGGAGCACCAACCCCTACACTAAGCTACAACTTAGTGGAAACAATATAATACTCAAATATTCAAATGAAATCACTATTGCAAATGAAGTTTTGCAACCTTAAAATATTCTCCTTTGTCGGTTTCAACCTTACTAGTTTGTATGCTCTCCACTCACTCTACAACTTGACATTGTTGATCACTTTTCTCAATCCCCTCTCACAATGGCTTCTTTCTCTCAACTCACACTCGATCACTCTTAATTAGGCACAACTTCCGTCTCTTTGTCACTTGTGTGTTCAATGCACTCTCCACTGGTAGTTCCTTATATCGGTTTACTCTGTCTCTCCTTATTGGTCAATACTTCACTCATAAACACTTCAAGTGTTTATCTCTTTGGCTCTCAGCAATTTCACACTTTTCTTCACACTATAGCAGCTACAATCACAGTCTCAAGTCATCATATTTAAACTTGAACTTTCCCACCAAGAATTAATTCAAACTTGGGGTGGTTAGGGTTTCCTTCACCCAACAAAATCTGCATGACATCTGATCAAGTTTATCTTGGATTGATCACCTGTACTCGAGGAATGCATATGTACATGTTTTCCATTATCCAATGCATACTTGCTAAAGATAGCAATCTTGTACATGATTTTCTACCTTGAAATATGTCGACTCGTAAAAAGCTCAGCTATTTCCTTCTCGAGATCTTCTTGTGATCTAATTTCTTTGCTTCGATCCAGGCGCCAACTAATCTCTGATCTTCCTTTGTGATTATTTCTTCCTCGAGCCACATCAGTCAGTTACAACCCCATGATTTTTTTTTGTTTCATTAATGTCGACTAGTTGTTTCACCAACCATGTTGATGGAGGCTTCACTGACCTTTGCATGTTTGCCACTTCAACTCCACATGGCATCACAATGGTCATAAACTTAGTGTTGGCATATGATGAAGCGGTGATAGTGTATGTTTTTATTAATGTCAATAAGTGAACCGGTGTACCAATATGAATACTAGAAGCAGCTATAGTCAACCAGGATGGTGTGAACCGGTGTCGAGGTTCACAGTCAGGGTTCACTAAGTGTGACTACCGGTTGGTAGTCTTTGTTCATCTCTAGGGTTTCCGGTTTGGCTTATGTGGTGCAACCGATGGTGTTTTGTGAACAGTAAGGATAAAGATCAGGATACCATCTCAGTTATGTGCATGTGAAGGATTTCCTTGAGGATCTTGCACGTGAAGATCGAATGCATTGAATGCCTAACTCGGGAATGTGCAATTTTTTGAGCAGTGTGTGATGGGCACATGATGGGTTAATGATTTCTAGATGTGGTGAAGATTGGATGATGCTGAATGACTTGAGATCTATTTTAGATCATTTCACTCTATGCAATATGTTTGGATGGTTAGGATTGGACCGCTTGTAATTATAAACCTAAAATGTTTAGGGTTTAGGGTTCATGCTACCGACCTAATTGTTGTCTATAAGGTCAATGATGTTTGTTATTGTTTGTGTTGGCAAATGTTGTGTTTGTGTCCACATGTTGAGATACTTGCCAAACCAGAGTGTGATTGTAGAGGAGAGGAGATGAAAAGGACCTACCTTAGCAAGTAGTGATGTTATCAGATCAAAGCTTTACCTGTTGACTTCTAACCATTTAAACAAAAGGAAACTCCCTTGACCGGGTAGCTTTAACAGGCTTGTTGCAAATCCTCTAACCAAGTGACTCAAGTTCATTGAATTCTTTAAATCCTCTAGTGAGGTAACCTTTAATAGGGTTTATAGCCATCCCTTAACTGAGTGATCCCTAACAGGATTGGTCCCTAACAGAACCTTATTGTAAAGTCTTTAACCGGACTAGGCTCCTAACAGAGCGGACTTCAAAAGAGTTCAAAACAAGCTTGTGGGTATTCATCCCCACCGTGGTTTTTCCCATTTGGTTTTCCACGTGAAAAATTTGTGTGTTATGGGTTGTGAGTTTTTCATGTGGTGATTGTGTGTTTTTATTAAAGAATATGCATGGAGTGCTAAATGATTGTGGTATTATTTATGCAACTCATACATGACTAAACTGGTAAAGTAGCTATCAAGATTTGAGATCTTTGGAATGTTGTCTGAAGTATTTGTGCTTAACCGGTATAGCCATGGTTATGCTCAGTGGTGAAGACAACCAGTCAGTAGTGTTTTAATATCATAAAATATTGTGAAGTTTTTGTGTGTACTGATTCACCCCCCCCTCTTAGTACCGGTCAAGACCTTAGTTGTTCATCATTATTCATCACTTAGCTCATCAACACACAGTCGGTTTACATTTGAACATTCAGCAAACTCATACCGGTATAGGCCTTTACCGGTGAGACCTTCTTCTCTTGCTAACCAGTAGTGCACACTACACCAGTAGCACATCTTCACCTCTAGTGGTTTGTGATTACTTTAACATTCTGCCTCTTCATCATAAACAAGCATCCAAAATCCAGACTGATTTAAACTCTAACAATTATCACCCAACATGCTCACACAAACATGCATCTCACCTCATACCGATGAAGTCACTGATAGTCTCAACAACTACTTGTCTTTCACCATACGGGTACACTCTTCTTCAAACCGGAGAATTTTTCTTTCGCCATACTGGTACACTCTTCTTCATACTAGATGACATACCTCTACTAGTAGCCTACCTCCAATACCGGTTGACATCAATGACAACTCAATGCCAATAATCTCCCCCTTTGGCATTGATGTCAAAATCTTCTTTTCTAGTTTCTCTCCCCCTTTGATAGTAATGGTAAAAGGAACCTTAGTCTGACACCAACAATCTCTCCCTTGACTGCATCCAGTTAAGACACACTCTCCCTATATGTCCATGCTTCATGATTCAAGAGTCATAAGATAGTAGCAATGGTTGACTCCCCCTGAATCATGCAATCTCCTATGCATTCAAGTGTTGCTAGATGGTGGGACAACTCCCATCTTTTGTTTCAAATACTCAAATGGTCCCAAAGGAAGTGGCTTGGTAAATATGTCAGCAAACTACTCATTAGTGGGAACATACTCTACTATGGCCTCCTTGTCAACTACCTTCTCCCTCAAGAAGTGATACTTGATTGCAATTTGTTTTGTTCTTGAGTGCATTACTAGATTCTTGGAGATGTTGATTGCAATTGAGTTATCACACCAGATTGGAATAGGCTCTGGTATCTCCACCTGTATGTCTTTCAGTGTTTGCTTCATCCTTAAAACTTGTGAACAACATGTAGAAGCTACTATGTACTATTCCTCAGCAGTAGATAGTAACACTGAATCTTGCTTCTTACTGTGTCATGATACTAACTGGTCTATTAAGTAGAAAGCACCTCCACTTGTACTTTTTTGGTCATCAATACTTTCTACCCAATCTGCATCATTATAAGCCTGCAAAGACAAGTATCCTTTCTTTGGATACCACAAACCATAGCTGATAGTTCCTTGCAGATACCTGAAGATTCTTCTGACTGCATTTAAATGAGACTGTTTAGGAGCAGTTTGGAATCTTGCTACCATGCAAATAGCTTGTACAATATCTGGTCTAGATGTTATTAAATACAAAAGACTACTGATCATAGACCTATACAGTGTTTTCTCAACTTCTGGTGATTCATCTAGTTTTCTCAACTTACAACCAGTAACCATGGGAGTACTTACGGTTTATTGTCCTCCATTTGAAATTTCTTTAGCATGTCTTTTGCATACTTGGTTTGGGAGATGAAAATTGCTTTCTCCTTCTCTGAGATCTGCAAACCAAGAAAATAGGACAACTCACCCAGCATGGATATCTCAAACTCTATCTTCATCTATTCTACAAATTCTTTGCACATGATGTCCTTGTCTCCACCAAAGATAATATCATCCACATATAAAACAACTATAATCATGTGATCTCCATTTACCTTAACATACAAGTTTTTGTCTGCATTCCCTTTCTGGAATCCTTGCTCCTTCAAGTATTTGTCTAACTGGGAATACCATTCTCTAGGATCCTACTTCAAACCATACAGGGTTTTCTTCAACCGGCATACAAAACACTCATCTTCATGCAACAAGTACCCTTCTAGTTGTTTCATATACACCTCTTCTTCAATATTGTCATTGAGAAAAGCATATTTCACATCCATCTGATATACTTTATATCCCTTGTAGGCTGAGAAAGCTAAAAACATTCTTATTTCCTCTAACCTAGAAACCGGTGCAAAGGTTTCATCAAAATCAATACCTTCCACTTGAGCATACCCTTTGCAAACTAACCTTTCTTTATGTCAAACTATCTTACCTTCTCCATTAATCTTGTTCTAGTAGACCCATTTGGTATCTATAACATTTTTGTCTGTTGTTCTAGGAACAAGTTCCCAAGTTTTATTTTTCTCAATTTGTCTCAATTCTTCATCCATGGCATCTATCCACTTCTCACTTTTGCTAGCATCTTCAAAAAATTTGGGCTTTACTTCAGTCATGAGGTAAAAATTTACCTGCTCACCTTCCTGGGCTATTCTCCTTCTGGTCTGCACACCTTCATTCCTATCTCCTATGATTTGTTCTTCCGGATGATTCTTCTGCACATACCAGTTGGGAATTTTGTTTGGTGTATCTTCTACCGGTCCATTATTAGATTGTTCTTCATTTTCAACATCTAAATCATCAATGTAAGGTGTCGGTGTAGAATTTTCTCTATGTGAGTCTTCATCTATTCTCCCATTTACACTTTCAACCACCCTTCTCAATCTCTTGTTGTAGCATTTGTAGGCTTTACTTTTAGTTGAGTATCCCAGGATGATTCCTTCATCACTTCGGGAATCAAAACTTCCTAATCCATCAGCATCTCTCTTTATGAAGCACTTACTTCCAAACACTTTGAAGTGCTTGAGTGATGGTTTCCTTTCATTCCATAACTCATAAGGAGTCATTCTACTATTCACTCTTAATGAACTACTTCCTTCCATTATCTATCTGATATGTTGGCCTCATTCAACATAGTCCTATCCATCTCCTTCATTGTCCTATTTTTCCTCTCTACCACCCCATTTTGTTGAGGTGTCCTTGTAGCTGAATACTATCTTTGAATTCCATGTTTCTCATAGTAGTCAACAAATTCATTTGAAGAAAATTCTCCACCCCAGTCAGATCTTAAGTATTTTACACCATCTTCCTAAAAATTTAAAATCTCTCAAATGCTTGTGACTTGTCATGCAGGAAGGTTACCCAAGTCATTCTTGAGTAATCATCTATGAACAGCATGAAATACCTTTCTCTGGCCAATCCTCTTGTCCTTGTTGGCCCACATTAGTCTATATGTATCAACTCCAAAGGTCTTGAGGTGTCATATTCTTTTGTTTTAAAGTTGACCTTTGCTTGCTTATCTCTGACACATTCATCATAGAATGTGCTTGCTAGTTTTATGATCTGAGGTATGTTTCTCACTCACTGGTTCTTGCTTATCTTAACCAAATTATCAAAATTTACATGACCTAGTCTTTGGTGCCACAACCAAATTTCATCAACCTATCACACCATGCATTGGGACTCCTAGCATTCCTTCAGATTTTAGACATTTCCCTATGTTCTCTTTCCTTCTGCTACCACCTGACTGGTACTCTTCTTTCTTATCTGACACTCGAGAGAGTCAAATGAGAACTTGTACCCTTTGTCACACATCTGACTTACACTTAGTAGGTTATGTTTTAGTCCTTCAACATAGTACACATCATGAGCCTTGAGCTTGCCATCAATATTCAGTGCACCCCTACCTTTGATCTTGATAGAGGAGTTGTCTCCAAACAGAACTGAACCACCATTCCAATCATCAAGCTTGATGAACCTTGTCTTGTCTCTGGTCATGTGATTTGAGCAACCACTATCGATTACCCATAAATTTCTCCTTTCAGCATGTAGGGAAGTTTGTACAATCAGGTTGGACTCTATCTTGTTTTTCTCCTTCTCTACCCAAACCGGTTTCTCTTATTTCTTTTCCTCTTATGTCACTTTGTGTTCTGATTTTGTTTCCAACTTCTCATCTGGCACAATTCTCTTTTGCTTGTCAGTTCTCAACTGACAATACCTTACTATGTGACCAAATTTTTGACACTTATACCATTTCACATTAGCACTATAAGATGTACTCAATGCATTCTCGTAGGACATTTGCATGTTACTCCTACATTCATATCTCTTGTGACCAAACTCATTGAAATTATAACATATGACATTTGTACTTTGTAATGCAACAAATGAGTTTCTATTCTCAAAAATAGGGTTGACATTAATTTCCCTATAATCTACCATTCTATTACCGAACTTATTACACCGGTGATAATAACCATTAAAATTTGGAACATATAGATTAGGGTGTCTTGAACCTGCAAACGGCTGCCTCACTGGGGGTCTTCCTTTCATGTTGCTAACCCTTGTGAATCCTTCATGATCAATGCATGTATTTTTCCTTGGATCTTCATGTCAGTGCATTGAGTATGGTCTTTGGTTCATTGATTGAGTATAACGGTTTGTGTGGCGGTTTCTAGCAGCATCTGCATATGTCTTCTTGCCAACATCCTTGCTTACTGTAAATGTCTTCTTCTCTTCACCTTCATTTGAGAAAGTGAATTGTATCTCCTTATCAGATGTATGTTTGTTGTTTGAACTTTGGCCTTCTTGAAAACCTAAGCCATCGGTATCTTTAGCTTGCTTTTGTTTTCTTAGCATCTTGTCCAAGGCTTTAGTATTGCCTTCATATTTTCTTCTCACTTTTATTTCTTCCTAACTTTTCTCTAAGTCCTTCTGAAGTTTCACTATTTTTGCTTCTAGATTCTGATGTTCCTTTTCCTTTTCACTCGCACTGGTACTAGTGACTTCACACATCCTCTTGGCCTCTTCCAACTAGAGTTTTAGGTCTACAATAGTTTTCTTGGACTCTTCAAGAGATTGCTCCAACAACTCTTGTTCTTTAGCTGTAGCCCTTTTTACCATCTTTAAGTCTCTTCTTGTTTTCTTTAGCTCATCTAAGGCACTAATGAGCTCTTCTTCAAGATCTACTTCTCCTTCTTGCTCTTCCTCTTCTGCTTCTTCATGTACCAGAACCTCTTGAGCCATGAAAAGGTTTTCTCTAACTTCATCTCCATTGCAGCAGTCATCTGAGGCACTTTTCTCATCCGTGGTATCATTTTCATGAGTGTAAAGACTACTCTACTTCTGGTAGCCTCTTCTACCATGCGGGTAGACATTCTTCTTCCTGTCCTTCCTATATGATCTGCTACCACTTGATTGATCATCTTCATTCTTGTCACCATAAGGACATTTAGCAGCAAAATGTCCAATCTTTCCACAATTGAAACATTTCAAAGGAAGATTGCCTTTGTATTTGCCTAAATCTGTCTTGAGTCTTCTGACAAAGTTTGCCATGAAGTCATCAGAGTCTTCACTAGTTGCATCATGAACAGATTCTTCCTTTCCTTTTCTTGGTGTTTTGAATGCAACTTCTTTCTTCACAGCATCAGTATCGGTTGTCCTCATCTCATAAATAGTTAGAGAGCCATACAACTCATCCATTGTAAAGACTTTCAGATATTTTTCTTCTTCTATTGTGAGACCTTTGTATCATACTTAGATGTAAGAGATCTAAGTACTTTCTTCACTATCACCTCATCTTTTATTTCTTCTCCAAGCCCTCTAATGGTATTTGTTGTTTCATCAACCCTTTGGAGATAGTAAGCAATTTTCTTTTCATCTCTCATCTTCAAGCCCTCAAGTTGTGCTCTCAATGTCTACAACTTGGCTTCCTTGACTTTAGCATCGCCTTCAAATATCTTCTGTAGCTTATCCCAACTCTCCTTGGCATAGGAGCAGTGCATGACTTTAACAAACTCATTATCAGACAACCCACTAACAATGGTATTCTTAGCTTTAGCATTGTTCTAATATTCCCTCTTAGCATCTGGATAAGTAAGGGGATTATTAGGGACTATGTACCCATTCACAACCGACATCCATACATCACAACCTAGAGAGGACAAATAGGTTTCCATCCTTGTACTCCAAAAGGCATAATTGACACCATCAAACATAGGAGCTTTTGAGGAGGCAGATTCATTTCTTGCCATTGTGAACACTTGACAAGATCTACCCAAGCTAGAGAATTCTTTTGACAAAATAGGGTACCTATGCTCGATACCAATTGTTGGACACAATGGATCACTGACAAGGGGTGAATTAGTGATTTAAACACTTTTCCTTCAACAAGGAGATATTGGTAACAAATAAAACAAACTAAGTGCTAACTAGTAACTTAAACAATGCAAGAAGAGTGTTTAAAAGTACTTGCTAAAACATTAACATACCACATGCACAAGAATACATCACACAACACCAGATATATACGAGGAAAACCCAATGTGTGAAAAAACCTTTGTGAGAATAGTTGTTGGAGATATTCTGCTCCAATCCAACCTCACAATGAATCTTTGATTACAATATTTAGGGCACCAACCCAAGGAGCACCAACCCCTAATTTATGAGCACCAACCCCTGCACAATTTATAGGCTACAACCTAAAGGAGCTACAACCGTTGCACTAAGCTACAACTTAGTGAAAACAATATAAGACTCAGATATTCAAATGAAATCACTATTGCAAATGAATTTTTGCAACCTTACAATATTCTCCTTTGTCGGTTTCAGCCTTACTGGTTTGTATACTCTCCACTCACTTTGCAACTTTGTCGGTTTCAGCCTTACTGGTTTGTATACTCTCCACTCACTTTGCAACTTGACTTTAACAGCTTCTTCCATTTTGTCACCTTTGTGTCAAATGCACTTTTCACCGGTAGTTCCTTATACCAGTTTACTATGCCTCTCCTTATCGGTCAATACTTCGCTCATAAACACTTCATGTTTTTATCTCTTTGGCTCTCAGCAATTTCACACTTATCTTCACACTACAGTAGTGGCAATCATAGTCTCAAGTCATCATATTTAAACTTGAGCTTTCCTGCCAAGAATCAATTCAAACTTGGGGTGGTTAGGGTTTTCCTTCACCCAACAAAATCTGCATGAGATCCAATCTAGTCTGTCTTGGATTGATCACCTGTACTCGAGGAATGCATTTGTACATGTTTTCTATTATCCAATGCATACTTTCTAAAGATAGCAATCCCGTACATGATTTTCTACCTTGAAATCTGCTGACTCATAAAAAGCTCAATTGTTTCCTTCTCGAGATATTCTTGCAATCTAATTTCTTTGCTTCGATCCATGCACCAACTACTCCCTAATCTTCCTCTATCATTATTTCTTCTTTGAGCTACATCAATCAATTACAATCCCATGATTTTTGTTTGTTTCATTAATGTTGACTAGTTGTTTCACCAACCATGTCGATGGAGGTTTCACCGACCTTTGCACGTTTGCCACTTCAGCTCCACATGGCATCACAATAGTCATACACTTAGCTCACTGACACACAATCATTTTACATTTAAACATTCAGCAGACTAATACTAGTAGAGGCCTTTACCAGTGAGACCTTCTTCTCCTACTAACCTGTAGTGCACACTATACTGGTAGCAAATCTTACCTCTGGTGGTTTGTGATTACTTTAACATTCTACCTCTTCATCATAAACAAGCATCCAAACTCTAGACCAATTTAAACTCTACCAGTTATCACTCAATATGCTCACACACACATGCATCTCACCTCATATTGGTGGTCACTAATAATCTCAACAACTACTTGTCTTTCACCATACCAGCACACTCTTCTTCATACCAGAGGAATTTGTCTTTCACCATACTGATACACTCTTCTTCATACTGGATGACATACCTCTATCGGTAGGCTGCCTGCAATACCGGTTGACATCAATTACAACTCAATTCCAACAAAGAAGACAGAGGCTACTGGAAGAGAAAAAGTGGTGGAAGAAAACCCCATCGGATCAAACAATAAACTAGAAGATGGAGAACTATTGATGATGAGGAGGGCGTTGTGTTATAACGGAGGACTTGCAGAGGAAGAACCTGTTCAAGACCAGATGTAAGATATTCGGTATGTGTTGTAAAGTTATTATTAATAGTGGTAGTTTAGACAATATTGTTTCAAAGGAGATGGGGAATAAGTTGAAATTGGAGAGATTGAAACACCCTAAGCCTTATCAAATAGCATGGATTCAGGATGAACATAAGTTGTTAGTAAGCAAATAGTGTTTAGTAAAATTGAAAATTGGGAATTATCATGATGAATTTTTGTGTGATATTATGCCTATGGATATTTGTCACCTTTTGTTGGCAATACCTTGGCAGTTTGACAAACAGGCAATACATGATGGGAGGAATAATACATACACTATTATGGCCAATGGCATGAAGCAAACCTTGTTGCCTTTGGAGGAACCTTTGAAGAGTGAAGTCTGTACAAATACAAGAATCTGTTTAGTAGATGGAAGGAAATTCAAGGATGGACTGAGACATGATAATATGTGTTTTGCCTTAATTCCTAAGAAGACTGAGAGACTAGAAGGAGAACACCTAGTAGAGATAAGAGATTTGCTAATAGAATATGAGGATATCATTTCAGATAATGTACTTGATGGATTTCCACCTATTAGAAGTATTAGTCATTGCATGGACTTGGTTCCCGAAGCTAGTCTACCTAACAAAGTTGCACATTGGTTGACACTGGAAGAGAATGAAGAACTAAATAGATAAGTGTAGGAGCTATTGGAAAAAGGTTTGATCAGGGAAATTTTAAGCCCTTGTGCAATACCAGCAATATTAGCACCTAAGAAGAATGGAGAATGGAGGATGTGTACCGATTCAAGAGCAATAATCAAGATCATAGTGAAATACCGGTTTCCTTTGCCTAGGATGGATGACATAATGGACTGTTTGAGTGGAGAAAAATACTTTACAAAGATAGATTTTAAGAGTGGATATCATCAGATCACGATCAAAGAAGTTGATAAGTGGAAGACAACATTTAAGACAAATGAAGGACAATATGAATGGTTAGTAATGCCTTTTGGATTGACTAATGCACCAAGTAATTTCATGAGGCTGATGAATGAGGTATTGAAAAAATTCTTGGATAAGTTTGTTATTATGTATTTGGATGATATTTTGATTTTCAGTAGAACAAAAGAAGAGCATTTCTTGTAGTTAAGACAAGTTTTTCAGAGGTTGAGAGAAAAGAATTTGTTGATCAATATCAAGAAGCATACTTTCATGAAGGATGAGTTAGTCTATTTAGGATTTGTGATATCTAAGGATGGTTTGAAGATGGACCCTGAGAAAGTGAAATCCATTGTTGAGTGGCCTACACCGGAAAACATCAGAGAGGTAAGATCATTTCATGGATTGGCTAGTTTTTATCAGAAGTTTATCAGAAATTTCAATTCAGTTTGTAACCCTCTGACTGAGACCATGAGGTGAGATCGAAAGGAATTCAAGTGGACCACTGGAGCAAACAAAATTTTTGAATTGTTGAAGCAAAAAGTGAGTAAGCAGCTTGTGTTGGCTTTACCAGATTTCAATAAGGTATTTCAAGTGGATGGTGATGCAAGTGGAACAGCAATAGGAGTAGTATTGAGTCAAGAAGGGAGAGCAGTAGCATATTTCAGTGAGAAATTGAATGATGCCTGGAAGAGATATTTAGTGTATGATCAGGAATTTTATGCCATAGTTCAAGCCTTGAATAAATGGAGACATTACTTGTTGCATAAGGAGTTTGTATTGTGTACAAATCATCAAGCTTTGTAGTATTTGAACAATCACAGTAAGTTGAATCGGAGACATATGAGATGGGTAGAATTCTTGTAGAGTTACACCTTTGTGTTGAAGCATACAAGTTGGAAATCTAACAAAGTTGTTGATGCATTCAGTAGGAGAAGGAATTTGTTGACAGAGATGAGAGTGATAGTATTAGGTTTTGAAGATTTGAAGACCCTGTATGATGAAGACCCGGATTTTGCAGAACCTTGGAAAGCATGTAGAGAACAAGTTAAGGTTGATAGAAGCAAATGGTTGGATTATTTCATTCATGATGGCATGTTATTTAGGGGAATTCAGTTATGCATACCTAAGAGTTCCATGAAAGAGAACCTAATAAAAGAGAAACATAGTGGAGGTTTAGTTGGACATTTTGGCATTGATAAAACAGTTGCATTGGTGAGTGAGCAATAATTTTGGCCCCAGATTCATAAGGATCTTAAGAGATATGTGCGGAGTTGTAGAGTTTGTCAGCTTGCAAAAGGTAGTAGTCAGAATGTGCGATTGTATAAACCTTTGATAGTACCAATAAGACCTTGGGAGGATATAAGCATTTTGTACTTGGATTGTCTAAGATGTCAAGAGAGAATGATTCTATATTTGTGGTAGTAGATAGATTTTGAAAAATGGATCATTTCATACCTTAAAAGAAGACATCAAATGCATTTCATGTAGCAGGCCTATTTTTCAAGGAAGTGGTGAGATTGCATGGATTACTTAAGAGAGTAGCTTCAAAAAGAGACACTAAGTTTGTTGGCTATTTTTGGAGAGCACTTTGGAAGAAGATGAAGACAGATTTGAAGTTAAATTCTACTTTTCATCCACGGACTAATGGACAGACAGAAGTAGTTAACCAGAGTTTGTGAAACTTGTTGATATGTTTCGTGGGAGCTAAAACCAGAAGTTGGGATTTGATCCTTGCACAAGCAGAGTTTGCCTATAACAATTCAGTGAATAGAAGTACCGAAAAAAAACCTTTTGAGATTGTTATCAAAGTGCATCCTAGAGGAATAGTAGAATTAAGATACATTAGCAGTGAATACCAGAAGAGTTCAGAAGCAAAGGATTTTGCAGATCGCATGGAAGCATTGTATATTCAGGTTAAATAGCATTTGGAGGACATGAATAGAAAATATAAGGAGAAGGCAGATGAGAAGAGGATACATAGGGAATTTGAAGTTGGTGATGAGGTGATGGTATACTTGAGAAAAGAGAGATTTCCAATTGGAACTTATAATAAGTTGCAGATGAAGAAGTTTGGACCCTATAAGATTTTGAGGAAATTTAGTTCTGGAAACGCATATGAAGTGGAGCTACCAGATAGTCTAAGTATTTCACCTATATTCAACATTGTAGATCTTCATGAGTACCATGAACTAGAATTCAGTGAGGACAGTGTTGCAGACCTTGAGAGACAATTTCCTCGAAAGGAACCAGATCAGATTGAAGAAATTTTGGACAGTAGAATTGGGCGTAGTACCCGGAACAGTCAGTACAAAGAATATCTTGTGAAGTGGAAGAGTAAACTAGTTAAAGATTCATCTTGGATTTCTTAGGTAGAGGTAGACCGCCTTGGTGTCCCTCTAACCCTAGCAAAGTGAGAGGCTCACTTTTTCAATAACCCCAGATGTCCGATGTAGGAGCATCCTCGGTTCTCAGCAATCTTGCATCAACCAAAAATATTTTCTTTTATATTGTGTTTTCTGTTTGCAGTTTTCCTTTCTGTGTGTCCCAGTTTTGGCTCACCAAATCCTATGGAGGTGGAATCTACTTGAAGACTTGATCATCTTTCTTTCTTTCAAACCACATCTCTTTTGGATCACTTTTCGGCAAGATATCGCTATTGGTTTCCATGACAGTTTCTTCTTATCAGTTGTTACTTTGTTACCAGTTTCCTAAGACCTATTATGGTGATCTACCAGAACCCATTCTAAAGCTTGCAGAGCCTTGGATGTTTATCTCGATGTTTCTTGGTGTGTGGATGACCTTCTACGTTTCATCCTTTTGATTTTTTTGAAGGAACCTCTTGGTGAAGGCCGACCTTGTTCATTTTGCATGTTAGGTCTTGTTCTTCGAGTTTTTGATCCTTTTTGGGCTAATTGGATCCTTTGGATTGATATATATTTGTAATAATGCTTTACAATGGAATCAATTTTAGAAGATTAGGAAGTATCAGATAGATAGATTGTGCCTAGAAGATAGATCTTTCGATTCAAGGTCCCGTGCGACCTATTCTACTAGGCCTATGTGTTGGTATGTTATAACATGGTTGTTATCGGTTGGATGTAATTAAATTTCATGCAATAAAACTATATGTTCTGCATTACCTCCATCATATATGTGTTTTCGTTATGTTTACTCTTGCTGACCGGTTGGGACTGATCTCCTTGAGGTCCCTCCTCGTTGGTGACTGCTTCAGTATCACTTTAGGTTTTAGTTTCACTAATTTCTTTTCTTCGGTCTCCTCCTCTTCCTTATCCTTGTCCTTTACCAATGGTTTCTTTGTATCAACTATTTCAGTGATCACCAGTGGCTCTTTATCTCTTTGTTGCTCTCCATCTTTCTCCTATCCTTGTTCCTATTGTTCAATCATCTGAACATCTTCATCCTATACATTTTTCAATTTGTTCCTTCTTTTCTCCCTCGGTACCGATTGTATCAGTTTTTGTATCATTGTTAGTAATTACAATTGTCTCATTCTGTACATTAACTTATTTATCATCTTCCGGTTGATTAGTAAAAGCAATCTCATCCAGTGAAAAATCATTAATATCTACATCACCCAGGAGATCTTTTGCCTTAAGCTTCTCCAGTTTCTCTTCTTCCTCATCGGGTATCAACCCCAAAAATTTCTTCTGAATTTTCTCAGTCTCAACATGTACCGGCTA
This sequence comes from Cryptomeria japonica, assembly GCF_030272615.1. Classification (NCBI taxonomy): domain Eukaryota; kingdom Viridiplantae; phylum Streptophyta; class Pinopsida; order Cupressales; family Cupressaceae; genus Cryptomeria; species Cryptomeria japonica. Next base: position 758,694,382 of record NC_081411.1, read on the forward strand.
AGATTCACCAACTAATAATATTTTCAACCTTTTCTTTGTCAAGAATAATGACCTTGTCTTAGAATAATTTCTTGAATATCTTCCCTAGAGGTTTCCGCTTGTAGATGCATCAATATAAATTCAATCAATTCTTTGTCATGTTTTATAGCAGATTTTCATCTTGCCTCCAATTTATCATACAAAGAATCAGGTATCTAACCTTGCAACTCAATCAATGCTTTACGGTACTTGTTCATATACCAGACAATAGTATCTTCAATTTGCATTTGCTCATCTTTACTAAAATTGTTATAAAGTCTCTTTACATCAGTCAAAATACCATACTTTCTAATTTTCTCCAAAATCCTTTCAAGTAAAGTGAGTTTACTTACCGGTGGCTTCACAGATTTTAAAATAGGAGATCCAACCACTTTGGATTTCTTTCCACTAGCTCTCATTTCCTTCTGTCCACCTTCAGATTCAGTATTATCTTTCTCAACAGTTTCAAGTGTTCTTTGTGCTTGTTGTTTCTTTCTTGTCCTATAAACTTCTTTCACCTTGGGTGCTTCAAGCTTAGCTTCCTCAAGTTTTCTTCTAATTTGGATCTTAGGAGTAGGAGGGGGCTTCTCCTTCACCATTGTACTCCTTGTTTGTCTATCGGTGTTGGTACTAGTTGGGGCACTAGAGGATTCAGCTTTCCTTGCTTCAAACTTAGCTCTAGCTTCTACAATTCCCTCTTTAGTAAAACCTTGTTCAACTGCAAATTGTTCCACTTCTTTTCTGACTTTCTTTGCAATGATCGGTCTTGCAAGCTTAGAATGAACTTTAATAGATTTCTCTGTATAAGTCTCAAACCTTGTAGCAGTAGTATCTACTGGTTGTGCTAGCAAGTGTTTAGCATAAGCAACCAAAAGATTTTCTTAAACTTTGTATCCCATAGGCATCACCCAAGTTGTCCTAGGATCAATTGCCTCTATCTAACATGTGTTTGTGTCAACCAAAAATAGATGGTATCCTCATATATACTAACAACCCATGTTGATATCCTCTCTCTTGCATGCATCTTTTTCTGAAAATATTTGAAATAACCCCAAGCAATCTTACCAAAATCATTACCTAACATCTTGATGTTCTTCTTCATCTCTAACAATGTCGGTGTGTCCTTAGACCACTAAACATCACCGATACTAGGAAAGAAATTCTGAAAATAGAAGAACAATCCAACAATCAATTGTCCAAATTTAAACTTTGGCCTGTTGTCTTTCTTGATGGATTCAAGATTGAGCACCAACTGACTTCTCAATGCCTCAAACAAATCATAATCGACATTTTCTTTGATCATCTGGTAAGTAGTATGGATGGTTGTAGCAGGGATATTGTTAATCTTGCTAGAATGATATACCTGGTACCATATGACCATTGAAGATAATTTTATTGTGGGATCATCAATCTCACTAGCAATCATAGCTCTTCCATCCCATCGTGACTTGGTCAGCTTGGAAACATTATCCTTAGGAACTAATCTTAGTATTGGAACTTGACCGGTGGAACACAATCCAGTTACTGCATGAATCACTTCTTTGGTGATCGTATATGGTCGATCAAGCCACATAAACTAGTCATGCACAAGACTCAAAACATATCTTACATGATCATCTTCAAAAACATCAATAGAATTTAGTGCATGGTGAAAACCTTTATCGGTAACCCTCCTATATTGTTCTTTCAATACTCCATTTTTGTCACACATTACCCTATATTGATCAAATATAGCAAAAATTCCAAGATCTTCCAACTTGTAGCATTGTAAAATTGTGACACTTGTAATTTCGACTGCATTTGGGTCTTCACGATGGCAGCGCAACGTTGAACCTGAATGGAGACCCCGAAACCTGTTTACAACATCAAAAACTACATCTTTCTGCACCTTGGCCTGATCCTCCTTGCACCCTGTTGTCCTAGGAGGTGGGACCATGGTGCCCAGCGCCCTGGTCCTTTAGGACCATGGCACCTAGCACCCTGGTCCCTCAGGACCATGGCGCCCAGCGCCCTGGTCCCTGGCCCTATTTTGGGCCCTGTCTCTTGTTGGGCATCGGGTCTTCAAGTTTGCAATTTGGAAAATAATGCTCCTAGGTCAGCCTAAGGTCAGAAAAATCAGTCTCCTAACCCTAATGGACAAGTATATAAGCTACATTTCCCCTCCCAGAAGAGGAGGAAAAACATATGTGTGCAAGAGGCGGAAGCGATAGGCAAACATTCAAACATTCAAGCATTCCTTCAAGCAATTGAGCATTCTAGGTCTCCATTCAAGGCTAGGTGTTGCATTCAAGACAAGGATTCAACCATTGAAGAGGAGATCACCTACAACACACAACATCATTACACCTTCGCATGTAAGAATACAAACATTCTTACAACAAGGTATCAGTACTTGATTACATTACAAACATTTACATTTACAGCATTCTCATTTCTTGGTTAATTCCAAAACTGGGGTTTGACTTGAAGGCAAACCCCTAATCCCTAACCCCCTAATCGTCCTCTCTTTTTTGTGTGTAGGTTGCAGGTACGCGGCTGTAATTGAAGATCTGGAATCTTTGTGCAGAGACGAACAGATCCCCCTTCGTTTCGCGGATTTTTTGGAGGACCGTGTGCACTCCGGGCGCCATCGTCCTGTCAACTTTCACTCAAACTTGCAGGACAACATCGTCTCGACATTTTACTGCTAATTTCAGGTCCATAGCTTCATCTCGTGTCTCTATCTCCGTCTACAAGCGAATCTTTCCTACTTTTACATACACTCCTAGTTCAATCCTTCTATCTACATTCTTTACAAAAGAGGGTATCCTTGCTATCTCAACCCTTGAAACTCATTTAGAATTCAATCTTGCATTGTGTGGGATTGGATCTTGTGAGTTTCAACCCCTCTTTTGAATGTAAAGTCTCTCCTAAGTGAAAACCGTCAATCCTAGTGACCTCCTTTCTCTCTCCTTGGAGTGGGGGGAACACCTAGGGTTCGATTTTCCGCTTTACATTTTGGTGAACCCGACGTGAACATCCTAATTCTGATTATTCATTGTTAGATCTGAAAAATTTGCTTCCTTAATTACATTTTCATGTTTGATCTTTTGCAAATTTTAGAGGTTAATTGCATAAAAACCCTAAATTTTCTTTTTAGTAATTGAGCTTGTGAAATGTTTAATTGTTAATGCTTGTTTCAGATCTACCCTTCTATTGCAAATTATCAATTCATATTTGTGCTTTAATTCTGAAAGTTGGGTGGTTAAGTGTCAAAACCCTAATTTTTAAAACCCTCTTGATTCAACCTTTGACCGATGATTTCACTTATCAGAACACCTCCAAATCAGCTTTAACTTTGGATTCCGCAACAAAATCATAATATCTTTCATCCCTAAAAATTTTGAACAAAAGTTGCGAGGACCATGTGCACCCCGAGTGCCATTGTCCTCGACATTTTTTCTAAAATTTCGGGAGCTAGATCTTACTGTATTTTTCTGCTAGAATCCAGAATCTTGGCTGATTTCATCAATTCTAACACTTTCAAAATTAAAGTCAAAGTTGGTCTAGTGATTGCTTGGATTAAGGCTTCTATTCATTTAAAAATTGTTGAAACTGAAATTTTGTGTTAAAATTGTGTTTCTTACTATCTTAAATCTGAAAAGTGTGTTGGCATTCATTCAAAGTTTCATTGCTTTATTCAAATTTTTGCAATTTGTGACTTTTGAAATTAAGTGTTTAATTGCAACAACTTTGATTTCCGCTTTCAAAATTGAATTTTGCATGAAATTGAGTCAACTTTTAAATTTCAAAGCTTGCATTGCTTTTAGTATTCCCTCTAAAATCATAAAATTCAAAATTTCAGTTTCCCTCTCTTTTTCAAAATTCAAATTTTGCATTTTTCAACAATCTTGGTAGGGTTCAATTTTGAGATTGCAACTTTAATTTGGCCTATCTACAGATCGTAAAATCACTCAATTTTTTCAGATTAGCTTTAAAATTATCATAACTTTCATCCCTGAAAATTTTGAAAAAATTTGTGAGGACCGTGTGCACTCCGTTTGCCACGGTCCCTAACATTTTTTCTGAAATTTCAAGAGATTGTCATGATTGCATTTAACAGCTTAAATCTAGGAGATTGGCTGATTTTATTGAAATTTGCTACCTCTAAATTCAAAAATAAATTCAAAATTCAAGATTTCAATTTTCAAGATAACAATTAAAATTAAGTGCTACCCCCTTGGCCCTAATTTTCAATTGTCCCTACCTTTCTTGGAAGTTGTGTTTCCCTCTTCTTTCACAAAGTTCAAATTGGATAATCATTATCTCATTGTTCAATTTTGCCAACTTTGCTTTTCAAAATTAAAAATCTTCTATCCCTCTCTAGTGCATGAGTTTTACAACAATAAGCCCTACTTACACTATTCCCGTTAGACGAAGCCTTAGAATTAAGTCTTTCCAAGGTTTAATTACCAAGGAGATGGAACCTAATTTGAATGGCCTTTTTAACGAGGACACTGGTAATTCCTCTAATCCTCTTAATGATGAGGAACATGAGGTTTCTATAGAACAACTTTCAAAGTTGGATAACCAATTTGATGATTTTCAGCAATGGATGTCTCAAGAATACCCTGATAGTCAAGCTCTTTCATTAATTGAGGGTCTAAAACGTATGGTTCAAAGTGATAAGAATGGAATTGATATTTTGCGTAGTATTGCACACATCGTGGATTCGAATGTGATGCCTATGAAGAGTTGTGCCAAAACTTTATGTTGTACACAACCTCCTACTCAAGTCAATCATTCTATCCCTTTGACAACTTCTATTGCTAGTATACCTACTTTTACATCAAACATAATGACTACTTCAATACAAAACATTCCACCTATGATCACCAGTCATGGGGGCAATCCTTCCTCTTCAATCAACCCTCTTCCTTCATTCAATCCGATTTCTTCATTCATTCCTTCAATGAGTGTCCCTATTACATCTCCACAAATGAACATGATGCAAGGGGGCAATTCATTCAACCATTCCATTCCTCCTTGTAGTGCTCCTTTTTTACAATCATCTCCTATGAGTAACTATCATAGTGTCCCACCACCTTACTCTCAATCAATACCTTCTTTCAATAACATAATACCTCCATCACAATCTAACATGTCTAATATGAACTCTTCGACTGAAGCGACCATTAACAATCTTGCGCAAACTGTCTCTTCTTTACAGCAACAAATTGCCTCTATGAATCAATCTAAGTTTAGTGTGCCCACATTTGATGTTGCGAGCCCACTTTCTCTTGACATTGTTCGAGCTATCCCCCCTAAGCATGTTGAAATCCCACAGTTGGAGCTTTATAATGGTAAAGGTGATCCTCTAACACATGTTAAGACCTTTCAAACAATATGTACTGATTTTGCTCATGACCAAAGGTTGCTTGCAAAACTGTTTACTAGAACATTAAGAGATAAGGCTCTACAATGGTATTGCTCATTTCCTTCCTATTCTATTACTTCTTTCCAACAACTTGCAAATGCTTTTATTCAACAATTTCAAAACAATATAAGTCCTAAAGTTACTTTGATTGATTTAATGCATTGTAAACAAGGTGTTAAAGAAAAAGTGACTGATTTCATTGGTAGATATAAGCATTTGTGTGCTCAAATTTCTTTTCCAGTACCTGACAATGATATTCAAAGAATCTTTATTTCTAATTTACAAAAATATATTAGAGAAAAACTTATGTTTTCTGAGTTTACTTCTTTCCAACAGTTGTGTGCAACTCTTCACAATTATCAACTGCCTGTGAGTCGAATGGAACAAGCAAATCCTATGACTCCGAGTGATAAGGGTGATAGTAGTCAACAACCATTTGGGAATTTTAAACCGAACAGAGGGTTCATTAAGTTCAATGAAAACATCACCAACAACAATGTGAATGCAGCATCAGGTGTGCCTCCTATTTCTAAGTTTTTCAAGAAAGAAAGAGAGTTTACTCCTTTGAATGAATCATTGCATAGTATTATGAATAAGTTATTGGAACAAAATGTGCTTACTCTCCCTCCTATAAAGCAAATAGATCTTGCAAAGATTAATTCACCCTATTTTGGTAACAAATCTTTTTGTCAATTTCATCGTCAACCTGGGCATGATACTGAAAAATGTTTTGCTTTAAAGGGTAAAATTCAAGATTTGATTGATAATATTACTATCTCTATTTCAGGTGTGAATGATAAAGGAAACACATCTATAGCTCTTCCTAACCAAAATCTTAAGATTTTTACTGATCCATTACCTTCTCATACCTCTAATGTGATTGAGACTAATGATTTCTCTTTCTCACCTGATGGTCTTGTGTCTATGACTCCGAATGTGATTAACGTTGTAGAGCAACAAAAAATCCCTAAAGAACCTTCCATCACATTTGATTCCAGTGAAACTATCAGGGCACCTGATGGTCCTTTATATATAGTTGCAAAAGTCAAGAATACACCTTGTCGTGGAGTGTTTATTGATCCTTCTTGCATGGTTAATGTTATTACTACAGAATTTCTTTTTACTTTGCAATTGAATCAAGTGATCTATGACAAAACAAATGTGGTTGTGAAATTATTTGATGCATTTTCTTCTCCTGCAATTGGTTCTATTACATTACCTATTGAGGTCCATAACAAATCCCTTGATGTGAGCTTTGCTATTATTCCATCATCCGAACAATTTCGTGTGAAGCTAGGCTATCCTTGGCTATCTTCCATGAAAGCTATTGCTTCTCCTATTCACAAGTGTTTGAAATTTCCCCATAATGGTGAAGTTGTTACTGTCAATCATAGTCTCTTTAAACCAGCTGAAAGAACTTCTAGTGTTCCTATTGATTATTTTTGGCCTAAACAATTCCAATCTCTTCCATCGCGAAGTGATCATCTTTTCAAATCTTATCAAAAGTGGAAAAAAGATATGATCCTATCTCTAAGTGAACCTCGAACACCCAAACTTGATATTCCTATCGATCTTGAGAAGGAAGTTCTTCCTTTGAAAGATAAAACTAATGTCTTTCCTCAAGAAGATTCCCAACCCATTCCTATGGATGTGACTATGTCTATGTCTAATAAACTTTCTAAAAGTAGACCTATACCTCCTCAGCATGATGGACTTGGTCTCCTTCCTAAACCAAATATTCCTCCTTTATATGGAGCAGTTCCTCCTCCTTCCTCGTATAAAGAGAAGAGACCTTCCTCTTCTCCTATTACCCAACCTAAGAGACCACAACCTAAACACCCAAGTGATAAGGATGAGAACATTCCTCCTCCTCAATCTTCTCAACTTCCTACTAAGACTAGATGAAATCGTTCTGCCTGTGAACGCCGACACAAGCATCGTCTTAGAGCTCATGCAGCTGCTTCTCAAACTTTGCAATCCCCAAAAACACCTTCAGCTGGTATTATTCCATTTTCTCCTCAGCCAAAAATTGAGCCAAAATCTCCTAAGCATAAGATGCATGATGGTTCTGATCCTGTGCGAGTTAAAGATCCTATTTTTATAAATCTTGATGATGATATAGATGAAAATGTTATTCATGATGAAAATGTTACTTCTCTTGGTTCTGATAGTGAATATGAATATGTTGATATTGATAACCATTTATCTAACGAATTTTCTAAAGCACTTATCTTAGCTCCTAGACAAGAACAACGTGGCTTGAAACATGAATATAGCCCTTGTTTGGATCTTGTGATAGCTCCATCTGCTATGTTGGATGTTCCTCCTCTAGCGTGTTTCCTGCCTTCCCGAAATATTGATCAGCAAGATCGGGGGGTGGATGACATGCTAGACTAGTTCATTAGCATAGCAGACTCTCTTCTCCTCTCTTGATCTCTTTTGTTACTTCTTCTATATGTTATTCTCATTCTTCTATTTGTTGTCCTTAGTGTTGTCTACTTGAGGACAATGCAAAGCATTGAGATCTCTTTTGGTCTCTCTCATGTTGACTCAAAAGACACATTGTGTTCCCTTCTTCTAGGTGACCTTCCTTGATTGGGGAATGAAGAACAATTATGCATACATACATATGATATACATGAATTATCATACAGCATACTGACCCCAAGGAAAGCAAAGTCACCTCATGATTTGTGTTTTGTGTCTATTATCCTTGGGTCTATCTCACACTTGGGGGCTAAATCTTTTTGATAACATGCTCCTTTCCCTTCTCATTTCTTATGTGTATCACTACCTTAAAGCAATCACCCCCGATGAGGCATGTGTGATCGCTTTAACGTAGGGGGCATACACTCCGTCCATATCTCTTCAAGATTCTAAAAAAATTTCTTGGCGAACTTAGCTTTGCCTTCAAAATTTTTGGTATTTTTTCTTGCATGACTCATAGTGAGGGAACCATACTAATTTCAGTCATGGTTCTCCCTCATGATCTTCTTTTTTACTTTGTCAATCGAAGTCGTAAGATCCTTAGTCCACTGGGGGCTTGGTGTATCTTGCCTCCTTGACGTGGTGAAAGTCTTTCAATGTTGTTTCCTTGTACTTTACCGGAAGTATGGGCGTATGCTTATACTCCCGCTAAGGTGGGGGCAAAATGTAGCATCGTAAAATTGCAACACTTGTAATTTCAACTACATTTGGGTCTTCACGATGGCGGCGCAATGTTGAACCTGAATGGAGACCCCAAAACCTTTTTACGACATCAAAAACTGCATCTTTCTACACCTTGGCCTGATCCTCCTTGCAGCCTGCTATCCTGGGAGGTGGGACCATGGCGCCCAGTGCCCTGGTCCTTCAGGACCATGGCGCCTAGCACCCTAGTCCCTTAGGACCATGGCACCCAGCGCCCTGGTCCCTAGCCCTATTTTGGGCCCGGTCTCTTGTTGGGCACCGGGTCTTCAAGTTTGCAATTTGGAAAATAATGCTCCTAGGTCGGCCTAAGGTCAGAAAAATCAGTCTCCTAACCCTAATGGACAAGTATATAAACTAAATTTCCCCTCCCAAAAGAGGAGGAAAAACATATGTGTGCAAGAGGCGGAAGCGATAGGCAAATATTCAAACATTCAAGCATTCCTTCAAGAAATTGAGCATTCTAGGTCTCCATTCAAGGCTAGGTGTTGCATTCAAGACAAGGATTCAACCATTGAAGAGGAGATCACCTACAACACACAACATCATTACACCTTTTCATGTAAGAATACAAACATTCTTACAACAAGGTATCAGTACTTTATTACATTACAAACATTTACATTTACAGCATTCTCATTTCTTGGTTAATTCCAAAATTGGGGTTTGACCTGAAGGCAAACCCCTAATCCCTAACCCCCCAATCATCCTCTCTTTTTTGTGTGTAGGTTGCAGGTACACGGCTATAATTGAAGATCTGGAATCTTTGTGCAGAGACGAACAGATCCCCCTTCATTTCACGGATTTTTTGGAGGACCGTGTGCACTCCGAGCGCCATCGTCCCGTCAACTTTCGCTCAAACTTGCAAGACAGCATCATCTCGACATTTTACTGCTAATTTCAGGTCCATAGCTTCATCCTGTGTCTCTATCTCCGTCTACAAGTGAATCTTTCCTACTTTTACATACACTCCTAGTTCAATCCTTCTATCTACATTCTTTACAAAAGAGGGTATCCTTGCTGTCTCAACCCTTGAAACTCATTTAGAATTCAATCTTGCATTGTGTGGGATTGGATCTTGTGAGTTTCAACCCCTCTTTTGAATGTAAAGTCTCTCCTAAGTGAAAATCGTCAATCCTAGTGACCTCCTTTCTCTCTCCTTGGAGTGGGGGGAACACCTAGGGTTTGATTTTCCACTTTACACAACTTATAGTGAATGTGTGATCTAATATCCTCTACATGCAAAACTCCATATGGTACTCTAGATAGGGCTCCGACGGGATCGATTTCAATGGATTTAAAAGGGTTCCTCTTAAACTCTGGATGAGGCTTGACTGTAACATCTACCAGATGTGGTGCATCCATCTTTAGAGACTCAAACTCTGAAATAGATAATAGGATTTCTTAGATAAATACCTTTCAACACTTCCACAACTAGGGTTTCAACACTGAGAATGCACTTTCACTGATTACCAATCGTAGATCACTCCAAATCTTATGTTAATCTGATAAAATGTTGCTCAAACAAGCTCTTCTCTTCTCTTTTCGCTCTCTAAATGCTCTCAAGAATGCAAAGTGAAAAATGATATTCAAAAATTCCTTTTATTTTCTCAATACCTATCGTATTAAATGCTATTCCTGGTTGTTTAAACAAACAAACCCTAAAACACCATTCAATATACTACCGGTTCTCATATCACATCAAATCTACTAGTTTGATTATAAAATCACTTCACAATGTCATAATGCATCAAGATATACAAATTTATCTTACCACACACCATATAGGGGGGTTCGAAAATGGATCTGACATTAACCTCCCCCTAAGCCTTTTAACAGCTCAGTTTGTCGGTAATGAGTTCTCCACACTAGGTAAAGAATTAGGATCTTCTATTGGTTTCTCATCACTCTTCTTTTAACATATTTTCTTCATCTCTGCTTTGGTCTCTTCCACATCAACTTTCTTCTTCCCTTTCTGGTCAGCAAATTGATTTACCAGTTGACTCATTTTAGCTCTGTAAAACTTTGCACGATGTCCGCGTTGGTGACAATGAAAACATGCCATACCAGATGCTCTCTAGGGTCCAGCATTGCCTCTACTAGTCCTTCTTCTACAATTCATAGCTACATGATCGTAGTTATGACAGATTGTGCAAATCACATCAATTCTCTTTTCTATCTCATAGGGACTAGACCGGTTAGCATAGGGTCTTTGTCAATTTGCATTTCTCGAGTCATTAAAAGTTCTTTGCCAATCTCCATCAGATCTCTAATTCATGTGGGTTGTTGGATTATTTACTCCATACCTGCATTCAATAGCTCTATGCCCATACATGTTGCAAGTGTAACAATATCCATTAAAGGTTCTAGGTTTGTATCCTTGATGGGCATTAGGTCTATAACCATCAAAAGAATTAGATATCCAAACATTAGCAGTATGTCTTGGCTTATGACAATTAAAGCATACTGGTTTGTAGGGTTTCTTACCGATGGATTTCTAGATCTTAGGTGCAAATTTACCTTCTTCAATGTTGTCCTTTGTACCGAAGGTCTCACTTTTCTCAAAAGTAGTGTAGCCCAAGCCTTGTGTCTCACCTTTCATCCTATGTGATTGAATTCGTTCATCAAGAATAGAAGAACTTTTGTTAAACTTTGCAAGTGTTTCATTACCATCAGCAATTCCTTTTGTAAGATCTTCACTCTTTTTCATCAGACTTTCTCTTAGAGACATTGCCATGTCTAGATCAGCCTTTATTTCTTATTTTTCTTCTTGTTCCTTAAGAAGATGAGCATACAAAGTTCCAACCTCCTGGTTCAGCTTAAAGATCTCATGTTCTTTTTCTCTAATCTTTTCTTTTGTTGTCATCCTTGCTTCAATCTCTTGACTCATCCTGATGGTTATGGCTACCAACTCTCTCCTCAAATTTTCCTTCTCATCATTCAGCATTCTACCTCATTAACTAATGCATCCATGTTTTCTTCCTTAGATGAATTGTTTTTACTAAGTTCATACAATTGTTCAGCTAGCTCTCTCCTCTTAGCCAATGAAGCTTTATACTTGACCCTCAACTCGCCTAGGGATTCTTCAGATTCTACGAGTTGGTTCGATAGCTCTCTATAACTCATTCCTTCCCCCATATCTACCTTAGGGATCATGATAACTCAATGATGAACAGTGAGTACCAAACCGGTACTGAGAGGGGGGGTGAATCAGTACAGGCACAAAAAATTTTCCTGACCTGCTTTGACTGCAAACAGTGAACTTGACTGACAATCACTAACACCGGTCATGAATCAAATTACTACTGGTTAAGCACAATGAGATTGTGAAAGATATAAACCGGAAACACTTATCTTACCACACAACCTACACCCTCATTTCCATATTATCCTTGTGCATAAATAGGTAATCTATCATTAACATGTTAGATCAACATGATTCACCGCTTGATACAAAACAACAAAGCATCACATGAAAAAGACATCACATATGACACACATATTTTTTCACGTGGAAACCCAACTGGGAAAAACTATGGTAGGGATGAATACCCACAAGCTATTCTTGAACTCTTAGAAGTCCACTCTATTAGGAGCCTAGACTGGTTAAAGACTGTTACAACAGGTTTTGTTAGGAACCAATCCTATTAGGGATCACCCGGTTAAGGGGTAAACCCTATTAAAGGTTGCCTTGTTAGAGGGTTTTATGAACCCAATGGCTTCGAGTCACCTTGTTAAAGGATTTACAGCAAGCTAGTTAAAGCTACCCTATTAAGGGATTTTCCAACAGTTGAAGTGGTTAGAGATCAACAGGCACTACAATGATCTGGTAATAGCACTCAATGCCAATGTAGATCCGCTTTAGTTCCTTTCTTCTGCATACACACTTTGTAGGTATCAACCCTCTTATCTAGTTTGGAAAGAATCATGTATCTTTTGCACTTAGATACACACACAACATTTGTCAACAACTTCAACATGAAACACAGCATTGACCTTACAGGAAATAGATAGGTCGGTAACACAAACCCTAAACCCTAAACATTTAGGTTGAGCAATTCAGTCAATTCAATCCTGACCATTGAACACTTTGCCTTTGAATAAAATGGTCTTGAATAGATCTCAAGACATTCTTCATCGTTCATTCTTCACTGCTTCATGGAGGCGATAGCCCATCACATGTTCTCCACCATTTGCAGAGGCTTCGCACATTCCCAAGGTAGATAGGATCAATCTCCTTCATGCAAGATCCTTCACGTGCATGAGGCTAACATGGCAACATGATTTGATCTCCATTACACTACTAGCTCATCACACAATGCCATCGGTTGAATAACATAGGCTCGAAACACTTCAACTGGAAACCCTGAGGCTGGGACTACCAATCGGTAGTCATACCATATTAAACCTTGATAGAAAACATTCCATATACCGATTCACCTTTTAATATACTGGTTCACTTGAACAAACATATCGGTTCACTATTTCACATATACTGGTTCTTAGCAGCATACCGGTTCACTTTGCCAGTTGCTAAACTTCAATAAACTGGTTTACTCTTTAGCATATTACCGGATATACCGGTTCACTCTTTTAGCATATTGACATCAATGACAACACAATATCATCATGTCAACAAACTCTACACATATGCCAACAATCTCCCCCTTTGGCATTGATGGCAATATACAAAGATATCTCTCTTTCTGTATCACATCTTCTCCTTAATACTACAGATATCTTCTTCGCTTCAGATCTTCTCCCCCTTTGACAACAATGCCAAAGTGGAGACACAAGTTTCCCTGTTCCACTATGCTACTCCCCCAGAGGAGTAGCATCCTTCAACACATCAATCCTGAAAAGATATAGCAAAGTACAAACTGACTGATGTGGAGTACTAAGCTTTAGTTTACCTCTTGAAGGGGCAGCACCCCTAATTCACCTCTCAGATAGGTAAAAGTAACCTTCAAGAGAGGCTTGGTGAATATGTCTACTAATTGCTCCTTACTAGAAACATGTTCCAATACCACCTCTTTATTCCAAACCTTCTCCCTCAAGAAATGATACTTGAGTTCAAAGTACTTAGTTCTAGCATGCAAAACCAGATTCTTGGAGATGTTAATTGCACTTGTATTGTCACAAAATATACTTACCGGTTTAGATACAAGAACTTTGAAGCCATTCAATGCCTTTCTTATCCAAATAGTCTACGTGCAGTTCATAAAAGCTACAACATACTTTGCTTTTGTTGTAGACTGAGAGATACAACTCTTCTTTTTACTCCTCCATGAGACTAGTCTACCACCGAGAATGAATGCACCACCGGTTGTGCTCTTTCGGTCATCCACATTACCAGCCTAGTCAGCATCTGTGAACACTTTCAGGTTGAAATCATTATTGTATGGATACCATAATCAATAGTCAACAATTCCCTTCAAATATCTAAGAATCCGCTTGACTGCTACCAAGTGGGATTCTCTTGGGCTTTTTTGGAACCGAACGGTAATCCCCACTGCATGTGCAATGTTCAATCTGCTATGCACTACATAATGCAACTCACCAATCATTAATTAGTAATCCTTCTCATTTACCAATGCTGAGTCATCTTCTTTTGATAATTTGCAACCAGTCACCATTGGTGTACCAACCGGTTTCTTGTCTTCCATGCCAAAGGTCTTCAACACCTCTTTGACATACTTGGACTGAGTAATAAAGATTCCATCTTTCATTTGTTGAATCTGCAATCCAATGAAGAATTTAATCTCCCCTATGAGTGGCATCTCAAACTCCTTTTTCATCTCATCTACAAAGTCATGACTCATCTTGTCATCTCCACCAAAGATTATGTCATCAACAAATACTTCACAGATCAGAATCTTATCTTCTTCTGATTTCAAGTAGATATTTTTGTCTTCACTTGTTCCTTCAAATCCAATCTTCACAAGATGGGACTGCAAGTGTTCATACCATGCTCTAGGTGCCTGCTTCAGTCCATACAAGGCCTTATGTAGCCTACACACCATGTCACCATCTTTTGATAGGGAAAACCCATCTGGTTGCTCTATATATACCTCCTCTTCAAGTATTCCATTTAGGAATGCATATTTTACATCCATTTGGTATACCTTGAATCCTTTAAAAGCTGCATATGCAAGAAGCATACGAACTCCTTCCAATCTTGCTACTGGAGCAAAGGTTTCTCCATAGTCTTCCCCTTCTTCTTGGGCATATCCTTTACACACTAGTTTGGCCTTGTTCCTTACCACTGTGCCATCCTCATTTAGCTTATTTTTGAAGACCCATTTGGTTCCAATGACATTTTTACGCTTCGATCTGGGTACCAAAGACCATGTACCATTCTTCTCTATCTGGTCAAGTTCTTCTTCCATTGCCTTGATCCAGTCTTCATCTTTATGTGCCTCTTTGAATGATTTAGGCTCAAATTCAGAGATCATACATGAGCTTTCTCTAACCTTTCTTCTTGTAATAATTCCTACATCTTTGTTTCCTATGATCTGCTTTGGATCATGATTGAGTTTGACATACCTAGCTATATTCTTAACAGATTCCTCTTGCTTTTCTTCTTCATCCTCATCTTCATCAGCATCAGCATCTACTAGTGTAGGAGCACAGTTACTGGTACTGGGTAGATTTGCAACCGGTTCCCAGAAAATTACTACCGGTTCATCTCCTACATGCTCACTCTCAGTTTCCTTGGGTTTCTCAGAGTTTTCATCAATCCTAACATTGATGTTTTCAATGATTCTCTGAGTCCAACTATTGAAATATTTCAGAGCTTTACTCTTGGTGGAGTATCCTTGGAATATTCCCTCATCACATTTTGCATCAAACTTACTCAGATGTTCACTTCTCTTGATATAACATTTGCTACCAAATACTCTAAAGTAGCTTACCATTGGTGTCTTACTGGTCCAGTTCTCATAAGGAGTCTTATCCTTTCCTTTCTTGATGAGTACCTGGTTCATTGTGTAGACTGTAGTGCTCACTGCTTCTCTCCAAAAGGTGTGAGCAACCTTTCCTTGGATCAACATAGTTCTAGCCGCTTCAACCACAGTCTGGTTGTTTCTTTCTACTAAGCCATTTTGTTGTGGAGTCTGGGGGGCAGAAAGTTGCCTCTTGATGCCATTCTCTTCACAATATTTGTTGAATTTACCATAAGTGAATTCCCCTCCTTTATCAGTTCTTAGGAATTTGACTCTTCTACCACTTTCCTTTTCTACCAGTGCTCTAAAAGCTTTGAACTTTCCAAAAGCTTCAAACTTATCCTTCAAGAATGTGACCCACATCATTCTTGAGCAATCATCTATAAGAATCATAAAATACCTATCTCCCTGCACACTCCTGGTTTTCATAGGACCACACAAATCAGTATGCACAAGATCAAGTAAATTGTCTGTAGTGAAAGATTTACCTTTGAAGGTTGAGGAAGGCATTTTTCCCAATTGACACTCTCTGCAAAGAGGATTTTCCAGTTTGCTCAGCACCGGTAGTCCTCTAACTACCTTAATCTTACTGGCCTTCACTATGTTATCAAAGTTTACATGGCAAAGTCTCCTATGCCATATCCAACTATCATCAAATTTAGCCATAAGAAATGTACTTATATTAGCATTCAGCTGAAATAGGTTACCTTTGGTCTGCATACCGGTGGCCATCAGTTCACCATTCTTTCCTTTGATTTTGCACACTCCATTTTTGAATTCTAGAGGGAGTCCACTATCATTCAATTGGGCAACACTCAATAGGTTGTGTCTGAGACCTTCCACCCAATCCACATTTTCAGCATTGCTCTTTCCATTCAAAGAGATGGACCCTCTGCCTTTGACCATACATGGTGCATCATTACCAAAATGAACCACACCACCATCATACTCTTCCATAGATAGAAACTTTCTCCAGTCACCAGTCATATGGTGAGAACAACCGGTGTCAATAATCCACTCATTGGAATTATCAAAGTGGGAGACAAGAGCCTTCTTATCTAACACATCTTCTTTGACTGCAACAAACACAATATCTTCATTTTCTTCATCTTCAGATTCCTCATCTGTGACACCTTCATCAACTGCTACAAAATAGTTTCTACGGTTTCCTCCTTTGAACTTCTTGAACCTTTCCATTTTGTCCTTGTTATCACCATTAGGACAGTTTACAGCAATGTGTCCTATCTGGTTACAAGAAAAACATTTCAAAGGGAGCTTACCTCTGTATTTACCGGTTCCCTTAGGAAGTTTCTTGGTAAGAAGAGCTTCAAATTCCATTAGGATCTCCTCATCATCCATTTCTCTACTATGTCTTGGTTCACCGCTGGTGCTTTCTTCTTTTCCTTTTCTAGATGGTGTAGCAGATGCTCTAAAACCTGATTCAATTTTATGAATACTGCCATCAAAACTATTTAGCTCATAGGTTGTCAACTTCGCAATGATGGAGTCTAGGGATACCTTAGTCTTGTCTATTGAACTCAACTCCTAAATAGCAGCAACCCTTATTGCATAGACCGGTAATAAAGATCTCAAGACTTTGCTAACAATAGTAGAATCATCAATTTTGCCTCCTGCACTCTTGATATCTCCAACAACAGTTTTGATTCTTATTCCATATTGTTGAATGGTCTCTCCTTCAACCATCTGCATGTCTTCAAACTTTCCCTTAAGGCTTTCTTCCTTAGCTTGTTTTACATGCTCATCACCACCATAGTTATTCTCAAGAGTATCCCATACTTCTTTGAGATTTTCTTTGTCCTGGACATCAATAAACTCAATGTCAAATAAGTTATTGATTAGGGCTTCCATGACTTGCCCATTTTCCTGGATCTCTCTCTTTTGGTCATCGATGAGAGTACTGATAGGAATAACATAAGCATTCTCAACATAGCTCCATTGTTGAGCACCCATGCTTCTGATGCATATCTTCATTCTGTCCTTCCATATTTTGAAATTATCTCTATTGAACTTTGGACCTTCCCTCTTCATCATTACAATAGGATCTTTCCCTCAAGCGATTAAGCTTATGACATAGAGGACCTGGAGGACGCTCTGATACCAATTGATAACTCAATGATGAATAGTGAGTACCAAACCAGTACTCTAAGGGGGGTGAATCAGTACAGGCACAAAAACTTTTCCTTAACCGGTTTGACTACAAACAGTGAACTTGATTGGCAATCACTAACACCAGTCATGAATCAGATTAGTATCAGTTAAGCACAATGAGATTGTGAAAGATATAAACCGGAAACACTTATCTTACCACACAACCTACACCCTCATTTCCATATTATCCTTGTGCATAAATAGGTAATCTATCATCAGAAATATAATAACATGCTAGATCAACATGATTCACCACTTGACAGAAAACAACAAAGCATCACATGAAAAAGACATCACATATGACACAGATATTTTTTCACGTGGAAACCCAACTGGGAAAAACCATGGTGGGGATGAATACCCACAAGCTATTCTTGAACTCTTTAGAAGTTTGCTCTGTTTGGAGCCTATTCTGGTTAAAGACTGTTACAACAGGTTCTATTAGGAACCAATCCTATTAGGGATCACCCGATTAAGGGTTAAAACCTGTTAGAGGTTACCTTGTTAGAGGGTTTTATGAACCCAATGGCTTTGAGTCACCTTGTTAAAGGATTTATAGCAAGCTGGTTAAAGCTACCCTATTAAGGGATTTTCTAACTGTTGAAGTGGTTAGAGATCAACAGGTACTACAATGATCTGGTAATAGCACTCAATGCCAATGCAAATCCACTTTAGTTCCTTTCTTTTGCATACACACTCTGCAAGTATCATCCCTCTTATCTGGTCTAGCAAGAATCAAGTATCTTTTGCACTTAGATACACACACAACATTTGTCAACAACTTCAACATGAAACACAGCATCGACCTTATAGGAAACAGATAGGTCCGTAACACAAACCCTAAACCCTAAACATTTAGGTTGAGCAATTCAGTCAGTTCAATCCTGACCATTGAGCACTTTGCCTTTGAATACAATCGTCTTGAACAAATCTCAAAACATTCTCCATCGTTTGTTCTTCACCGCTTCATGGAGGCGATAGCCCATCACGTGTTCTCCACCATTTGCAAAGGCTTCGCATATTCCCAAGGTAGATAGGATCAATCTCCTTCATGCAAGATCCTTCATGCGCATCAGGCTAACGTGGCAACACAATCTGATCTCCATTACACTGCTAGCTCATCACACAATGCCATCGGTTGAATAACACAGGCTCGAAACACTTCAACCTGAAACCCTGAGGCTGGGACTACCAACTGATAGTCATACCATATTAAACCTTGATAGCAAACATTCCATATACTAGTTCACCTTTCAATATACCAGTTCACTTGAACAAACATACCGGTTCACTGTTTCACATATACCATTTCTCAATAGCATATCGGTTCACTTTGCCAGTTGCTAAACTTCAATAAACTAGTTTACTCTTCAGCATATTACCGAATATACATGTTCACTCTTTTAGCATATTGACATCAATGACAACACAATATCATCATGTCAACATACTCTACACATATGCCAACAGATCTTTCCCAAGTGGTTAAGACTTAAGGGAATCAAGCTCTGATACAAATTAATAAACTTATAAGGCACTGGTAGGAGGGGTGAATCAGTGCAAGCAAAAACAACACCACAAATCTGATCGCCGCTTTAAATAACTTAAAGCTTAATAAACATA
Source organism: Cryptomeria japonica (assembly GCF_030272615.1). NCBI lineage: Eukaryota > Viridiplantae > Streptophyta > Pinopsida > Cupressales > Cupressaceae > Cryptomeria > Cryptomeria japonica. Next base: position 758,713,738 of record NC_081411.1, read on the forward strand.
AAATAAATATCACCACATAAGCTAACGCCCAATATATCATGCTCCATATAACACAAAGATTTATATGTGGAAACCCAAAAGGGAAAAACCACAGTAGGAGTTAGTACCCACAAAATTCACTATCTACAAAATAGAAATCTTTGACCGGTTAAGGTCATACAAACATGCCCTGTTAGGAGTAGACCCTGCTAGGAGTCACCTGGTTAAGGGATTGACCTCAGCCTTGTTAAAATCTTTGCCCTGTAAGGAGAAATATCACAAGAGGATTTAGACTCAATTTAATGAGCTACCTGGTTAGGGGATTTACAATTTCAAGCCTGTTAGGACCTACCCAGTTAAGGGATTTGACTACTGAAACTGTTAGGAAACCAATAGTAAAATGATATGCATGTAGCACCTGTGTGCCTGATAAGATCTGCTTCAGTTCCACTCATTACATCAACAACACATCAATACACGGCTTCTCAATTTACCACACAAAACAAACTCTCAATATTCGCTTGTGAACTCCTTCTCCATCTCATAACTCATCACACTTTTCATAAACATCAACTTAGTCGGCTAATAACCTTGGAACAATTTGCTAGGTTTAATGAATCTGAACAATCTTACACTTCACGCTTTACTTATGTTGGCCACCCACATAACAAGCCAAAAATAAAACATAATCATTACCGGTTTAACCGATTTAATTCATTATGCTCTATCGGTTGACTGTCCTTCAAGATTGACTGCTTTGTTTATTTAAACTTGCTCATCATGTTGAATCTACCAATGCGGTGTTTAATATACCTGCAAGTACCTATCTCCAACATTCTTGTAGAACCGCATCACCTAACTCTTCATTGATCACTCATACCAGTTGTGTTGAATACAACTTTATTCCTATTTACTGGTTGAAGTCCTATTTGTCAATTCACTGATAAATTGTCTCCTTTATTGGTTATCCTTTACCGGTTGACTTAAAAGACTTAGACGACTATCAAAACATAGTTGCCATCAATGAAAATATAAAACAAGTCATCATTCAACTTATTACATCAGAACATCATCATCAAGCCAACAAAAGTATAATAAGCAACCCGTTAAACAATACAAAAGAGGTGGCTCACTATCGGTTTGGACTCTTTGTCCAATATACAGAAGAGGGCTTACAAACATATTATAAAGTATACAAAATTGAACCATTGTAATTGCATCCAATATATGCATAGAGTATAGTTCTCTTGAAGTACATAAGTGTTGGCATTGTGTTGTCATTGATGTCAACCGGTATTGTATGGTAACCGATATGGGAGGTTGAAGTGTATTGTTATCGTTGTTGTCAACTAATGTTGCAGATCACTGATACACAAGTTACTGTTGACTTGTGTTGATGACAAGTATTGAAGACCGGTATGGTATGATGACTGGTAAAGTAATTTGTTGGCATTGAGATATTGCCAACCGGTAAGCATATGTCTAGCAACTTAGTAGGGTGAGCTAATAAAAAGTGCAAAACCTGTATGCAGGTGGATGTGAAACTACAAGAATCCCACTGGAAGACTAGGTCATCACAGGATGGTGACATGACCGACAGAGTTTGGACTGTTGCAAGTTAGTAAAGTAGACAAAGGGGATGCCTACTAGATTATGTGTAGGAGATGTAGCTTCTCACACAAGGAGGTCATATTAGTGCAACACTGGAAGCTAAAGTGCACAATATGTTTATAACTGATTCTCTTCTATCATTGGCCCACAAGAGATAGGGATTCACTTCTACCAATAAGTGGAAATTACTTAGCTTATCTCCTAACTTACATGGATTGCATTATGACTCTCTGGAATAAAACAGAGAAATCAAAGGTAGGTAATTGGATGCATAGATTGGATGAGTAATGTAGAAGATGAGGAAGCCGCCTGAGGTTGAGATCAGATATGTGCACCAAGTTAGTGTGTGAACACATGATGTGCTATTGGGGTAGAGAAGGAAGAGTTAAGATGGTGAGTTTACTTCCTTGGCAAACCGGTTGAGAAGAGAACCGATCAAATGAAAATGAGACTCTGTAGTTGCACACATGGAGATATTGGTATGCAAATGGAAAGTGGTGTTGCCACATATGCATAATGGATAGAGATAGTTGGAATGAAGATATCATGCACACTATCGGTATGAAGGCAGAAACGTGCAAATTGGTAAACAAGGAGGATACAAGCATGCAGCCAAGTGGACAGAGAGACAAAGGTGAAGTGCTCTCAGTCTGATGAAGATGCACATGATGTGTCATCCAAGATTTCTACTGAAGACCAGCATGATTGATGACTGGGCTAACAAGATCCACCAGCACAAGGAAGGAGAAGGAAACAAGGTTAATTGATAGGCAAAGAGGGACAGGTAGTATTAAGCATAAACTGGTTGTGTGATATTGGTCGGTGACCATGTTGGTTAGACATAGTGAGCTAAGGTGGATGTCGACAAAGGTGCTAAGAGAAGACATACTAGCAAGGTTACTAGAGAACCAGTAGGGTTAAATGTCTAGTAGGTGTGCACCAGTTGAGCGTTTGGTCGGTGATCCTATCTGAATTGACACAGAGGTCTAAGTTGAAATGCATACCGATAGGGATGCCACGTGGAGTTGAAGTGGCAATCTTGCAAAGGTTTGTTGGAGTGTCATGACGGTGAGGTTGTTGCAGAGTTGGTCGACATTTAATGTTGACGGTGACTTTTATGGGTCAAGTTGTAGAGGGGTTGTGGCTAGAGGCAGGACGTATCTGATTGGATCCATGGAGTGCACTGATCGATGCAGGACGTCAGGATACAAATCAAAGTAGGTGAAGCAATGATGAACAAATACCCTAACTGGTACTAAGAGGGGGGGTGAATTAGTACATACAAAAACTTCTCTACAACTTATCAAGTTAAAACAATGCTAACCGGTTGTCTTCATTACTGAACTTAACCATGGCAATATCGGTTAAACACGGTAAGACTACAGACAACATAAACTGATAAAATTGAATAATTCAAACACATTCAATACTTGATAGCTACTTCACCCATAAACATATGTATGTGGTATATCAGCAATACAATAACCATTAGCTCTGCGTGCATAATCACTCAAACAAAGAATACTTAATCATCACATGAAAAATGTACAACTCATGACACATAGATTTTTCATGTGGAAACCCAAATGGGAAAAACCATGGTGGGGATGAATACCCACAAGCTTGTTTTGAAGTCTTTTGAAGCTCACTCTATTAGGAGCCTAGTCTAGTTAAAGACTTTACAATAAGGTTCTTCTAGGAACCAATCCTGTTAAAGATCACCCGATTAAGGAATGGCTATATACCCTGTTAAAGTTTGAAACCCTGTTAAAGGTTACCTTACTAGAAGATTTAAAGAACTCAATGAACTTGAGTCACCTGGTTAAAGGTTTTACAATAAGCCTGTTAAAGCTACCCGGCAAAGGGATTTTCCTTTTGTTGAAATGGTTAGAAGACAACAGGCAAAACTTTGATCTAATAACAGCACTATATGTTAAGGCAGATCCTTTTCAGTTCCTCTACTTTGCAATCACACTCTGTAGTTTTCACTCACTGGTCTGGCAAGTATCTCATCACTCAAATACATACACAACTTTTGCCAACAACTTACAATAACAAACATCATCGACCTTATAGACAACAATTAGGTCGGTAACATAAACCCTAAACCCTAAGCATCTTAGGTTTACTATTACAAGCAGTCCAATCTTGATCGTCCAAACACATTACATAGAATGAAACAATCTCAAATAGATCACAAGTCATTTTGCATCATCCATTCTTCACTGCACATAGAAATCAGTAACCCATCATGCTTTCTTCTCATACCGCTAAGAAGAATGTTCATTCCTGACATAGACATTTAATGTAGTCGATCTTTATATGCAAGATCCTCAAGGAAATCCTTCACATGCACAAAACTGACGTGGCATCTCGATCTCATCCTTATTTCTTAGCTAACTCATCACATAATATCATTGGTTGCATCGCACAAGCTAGATTGCCAAACCGGAAACCCTAGAGCTTAGACTACCAACCGGTAGTCACACTTAGTGAAACCCTGACACCGGTTCACTACATCTTCTTCATACCGGTTCACCAATTTCTTCCAATCTTCATAACGGTTCACTTGCACTTATTGACATCAATGACAACATATAGTATCTTCATATCATCATACTGGTTCATCAAATGCCAATAACTAAGTTGAAATGGATACCGACAGGGATGCCATGTGGAGTTGAAGTGGCAAGCTTGTAGAGGTCGGTGAAGTGTCATGACAGTGAGGTTGTTGCAGAGTTGGTCGACATTTAATGTTGACTGTGACTGTTATGGGTTGAGTTGCAGAGGGGTTGCGGCTCAAGGCAGGATGTATTTGATTGGATCCATGGAGTGCACCGATCGATGTAGGGTGTCTGGATACAGATCAAATTAGGTGAAGCAAATCATTAACCATTTATGGCGATTGACCAAAGATGAGCCGACAACTTGAATGCAAATTGCTAAAGATGGAAGGCATGCACTAGAAGGCATGATGTTGAAAGTTATGTATAGGAAATCATCTCTGAGACATGATTTGAGGAGATTTTAGTGGATATGGTATGGCTCATTGGTCGAAGAAGAAACCCTAATTGCACCAGTGTTTGAATTGGTGTTTTGGAGGGAAAACCTGGATATATGGATGTAGACCAAAGACCAGGAGATGATGATGTTGCATGCCGAATGTTGAAGAGAAGAGTGTGAAAAAGAAGTAGAGAGCCAACCATTCAATGACTTCATCAAAGATCATATAAACTGTGTGTTGGAGATGCAAACAGTGAGAGTGTTTATCAGATGCTTAACCAATAAGATCAAAGCAACCTACAAGTAGCAAGGGAGGAGAAGTGCATAAGTGAACCAATGGTGTTCAATCTAGCCAGAGGATATCTTAGAGTGAGGCTATCATGAGTAGGTTGTAGAGAAGATCCTACATACACATAACAAAGTAGGGTGGAACCAATAAGATCAGTAACTGGTAGTCAAGTGCAGAGTTTTTGAAATGAACAACCTGTAGAGCCTGATTCACCAAGTGTCTTCACATCAAGGTGAAATCACCACACTTACCTTAACTCTGCTTATTTGTATGCTACAGGGAGGTTGGAGTCATTTCTTTGTCTATTTGAGGGAATTTCTTTAATGTGCAATCTAGATGCATGCGTAATCAGTCCAAGGATATAAATGAAAAAAGGGTCATTGCGAACAAGATAATTAATATTGCATATGGCAAGGAAGGAACTCTATTTTGCCTGTTGTGTTTGTAAAATGCTTAGTGATAAAAATTAAGCATACCAAATCCAGTGACTAGGTTTAGGTTGCATTCATTCTAAATTTTATGCATTTCGAGTGATTTCGACATGATAATAATGATCTCTTTATCTTTTGAATCAGAGTCTTAAGGCAATCATCATTTCTCAGCTAAGTGGTCTCTTTTTCATCATCATTTCTCAGCTAAGTGTTCTCTTTTTCATCATCATTTCTACGATCGAGTACTTGTGTATTGAGATGTTAGTTGCATACATGAGCATCTTATATAGATCCATACATTTCATTATTACTTATTTGCATTCATATTATTGCAGGAAGAAAACTAAACATTTGCATTACTAGTTACTCATTTTCATCATCCATTTGCATATGAAAAAGAAACAAAAATAAACATCCATTTTCATCGGCATTCCATACATCCATAATGAAAGATATGCATACATATAGAATAAAGCATATAGAAAGACATCTCATAATCAATCAACACAAGCACGATGAAATCAAATCAAGATCTCGTATATATCATCATAATCTGAGTGTCTCAGAGTACAAATGATAATAACTGTCATATACAATGTCTCATTGGAGCAAGAATCATTTAGGCTACAAAATGGGGTATATAAGAAAATATAGGAGCTATAAAAATCTATACTTTGCCTCTTCCTCATCGCCAGGTGGAGGAGGTGGTGCCTATTTCCCGACATCTTATCTAGGTGCCCTAGCTCCCTCAGATCGAGCCATATACTGGGAATATGGAACAACCTGTTGCGCTACTAGGACCGCTACACTATAAGCTGCAATGTAATATGTTTCCCGACTCATCTGATGTAACACCTCTCACTGAAGTGCATCCCACTCTTCTCTGACCTCAACAAGTTGTTGACCACTCTCTGCTCTGACCTCAGCAAGTTGTTGATCACACTCTTCTCTGACCTCAGCAAGTTGTTGATCATGCTCTGCTCTGATCTGAGCAAGATGTCGATCACGCTTTGCTCTGACCTCGGCAAGTTGTTGATCATGCTCTACTCTAACCTCTACAAGTTGTCGGTCTCGCTCTACCAGCTATGTCTGTGCCACTATCAACTATGATTGCAAGCCTGCCAACCTCAACCTCAACGACTGTGCTGCATCTGATACCCACTGCTCTCTGACAACCTCTTCACCTCCCTGCTCATCCCTTTGTTGCCTCACCTACCTAGGAGCTTCTCTCTCATCCAAACCTCCACCCTCTATCGCTCTGGCACCGCCAACCTCAACACCAACAACTCCTAAGGATCCACTCTCCCCTCTCTACTGCTATCTCACTCCAGCTGGTATCCTGCTACTACTAGCCACAGCATCACCTCCTGCCCACCTAGGTGCATCCGCTCTCGGTCCTTGCACCTGTCGTCCTCCCTGTACCCGACCTAGTACTTGTACCTACACTAGTGCCTCATCCTTGACCTCCTCTATGAGAGGCGCATGCTCTCTGGGATCTGTAGATCTAGGAAATGAATGTCTCTAGAACCAATCCATGTATTAGGGTAATACCCCTGCATCTGTAACATCCTCCAAATAATCTCATCTTTGTCGCTATAAACCAGCTAACTCCTGCATTCTCAATGCATATGATAACCTCAGAGCCCATCCTCATCTCTCCTCCTCTCCATATTAGGCATAGGCTGTAAACTCCTAAGATATACCCTGTTGTCTGCCATATTGCCTCATCACCCTGGATACTACAAACCGCTTAATGATAGACAATGATAGGCCGATGAGAGGTCTATTCATGAATATATCCTTCCTCTACACTCTCCAATCATCCCATAGCTCTAGACCCCTATACGATCTCCATACTACCACGATCAAATTGTCCAGCTATCTCCTCGAGTAATTTGTCTTTCCCAGATGGGCTGAGTAACATAATCTGAATAACAACAAACAATGGGCTGGTGTGGCTCTCTAGAATCATCTACTATCAGCCTACATATTGGGATGTGCTCCCATGCCCATATCTGCAAAACTAAAACCCCTACTGCCATACTCTTACCCTCTCGATACACAACCTCGTGCATCTCATGATACATATGGGCCAATAAACAAGATCCCCACCCTAATCTCTCAGGATGAGTCAATAGCCTCACAAGCATCCTAGCCCAACCACACAAAAAACCTTTTTGTCCCTTATCCCGCATAACAAAACAAGAAAGGATACCTATAAAATGCATGCCAATTGATACTGCTCACTATATATGTTCATCAGAACATCCCATGTGATAGCACGCTCAAGGATAGTCTCATCCTGGAATATCTGTCTCAATGCTAAGATACCCGGCCGCTAAGCAGAATCATAATCAACCTTGTCACCAGCAAATGGAATCCTAAGAATCTAGTATACATCCTCAGGTGTGATCGTCTCTCCTACATGTAGATGGAAGGTGTTATGCTCTGAATGAAACCATTGTACTAATGCAGTCATCATCTCGTGATTCACATAGATATCTAGCATCTGAAGAAGGTATCCAAACCCACACAAATCAATATGTGCCCTATCTATGTCTAATAAACCATGAACTAACCCCATCATAGGCAGACAAACACATCGAAACAAGATATCTAGCAACCGAATCTGCAAAATCAAACATAAACACTGTCAGCATGTGATCCAAATTGCACTAAAAAATATGCTAAACATGCTTGCAAATCCAAATATACAAAATGCAAAATCAAAATTTGATGTTTTGACCCTCAAACATGCTTGTTGTTTTTCATACGAGTTTTCACAGACAGGCAGAAACTTGTACAAATCAAGATTATACCTAGCATGATAAAATATCACCATACGATAAAACATGATACATCGCACGATAAAAAGGGAATTCAAGCACACTTTCATACGAGACGTGGGCCCACATTAGATGACAAACCCTACATGCACATAGGACAAACCACTAAAGAGACAGTTTATCATACGAAAAACAGTCTTAGCCAGCACAATAAACTGAGGCACACAACTTTAAATGACTCTAAAATGCAAAAAAATCAACCAAAATTCAAAATTTAAGAAATCAAACAGGCTTAAGATTGATCAATTACCGTTGGGTCGTAGTTTTGCGATTGATTATGTCATCTCTGGCGCTCAAAATGATGCTCCTAGATCGGAATGGCCATTTTTATTTGTAGAGGGATTTTAAAATTTCAAACTTGGAGAGGTTAAAATGAATTGAAAATGACACATGGACCCCTTATATAGCCAAAACCCTAATTTTTCAACTTGCTCCGATGGAAGTAAAAATTGTACCCTAAGCTAATTTGCCCATCCTAATTCCATTTTCGGTATCAAAATCAAAATCTGAGATCATCTTCCTAGTCAATTTCATACAACTAAGACCACGTAGCACTTTCATCAAATGCTCATTCTTTTCTTCAATTTGCACTCAATTCTAAATCTCAATTTAATTCTCAAATCAACTCTAATTTTAAAACTTCAACATTAATCTTTGTGCTCAAATAACTTATCATCGCTCAAAAAAATTTCTTAAAATCACTGCACAACCTGCAGATCTTTTGATTTCGCTCATGAGGGGGCATACTCATGACATCATCATCAATGATCACATCCTCAAAGTCGAGAATTTATTTCAAAATCTTCATTACAAGTCGAGCAACTAATCTTTATGGAACATCAAACAAGACCTTATTGCTAGGGGCATCTCAGCTTCATCGCTTCATATCAAGTTGAGATTTCTTGATCATCTGAATCAAATCAATCTCTAGGGGCATATCAATTTTGTCACATCAAATCAAACCTGATATTGTCTTCATCTGAATCAGTCTTTTAACATTAATTGGTTTCATCGCTTTTCATCAAATTGATTATTCATTTAAACTCAATCAAGGGTTTAAAGAGTATCTTTGATTACACACTCAATCTAAGCAGGTGTTCAGTTTCATTGCATCGAATCAAGCTGGACAGTTTATCGGTGCTCATCGTATCTTGATCCATCAAGTTCAAGATCGGTTTTATCTCCACTCATTGTGTCTAGTTCAATCAAGTTCTAGATCAGTAAGATCCGCTTCTTGATCCATCAAGTTGAAGTTCGGTATGTTTTCTCTTCATCGGTCTTAGTTCAATCAAGTTCAAGATCGGTATCGCTTTAATTAACTATGTTCAGTTTCATCACTTCAAAACAAACTGAATACCTTGCTCTTCATCTAGTTTGTGATCAATCAAGTTCAAAACTGGTATCTCCTAGACATCAATTGTTCTTTCAATCAACGCACTACTCGTACATTCATTCAAAGAGGGGAAAATGTAATACCCTAAAAATGGTCATCTAAACCATGGACCCCTAACCTTGACAACATCACCAAGGTCCTAACCAAAGGCAATTAAAATTAATCTTGAGCACACAATTAATTTCTTAAATCATCAATGTCACATAGAAAATTAATCACTCAATATTAATTAAATAAATATTTAATTAATTGATCATTTCAAGTAAATCATTTTTTAAACAATTATCCTATTTATTTTATTAAATATCCTAGCATATTTAATTAAATAAATCAATTTGCCATTAAATCATCAAAAAAAGGAATTAATTGAAAAAAAAATTAAAATTTGAGAAAAGAAATCAAATGGAGATAATCTTGAAAATCAAATTAAAAATTGAAGAAAAATCTCAAGAAAGCAATTAAAAACAATTAAATCTCAAAATTGAATAAAATAGAGAATAAATCAGTTTTTTTCAATTTTATTCTTAATTTAAGTTCAATTTCCTTTAAAACTAAGAAAAGCAGTCAATCGCATCAATTCCCTAGATTGTGCTTCCTCTTGGAAAATCTTGACCACTCATCATCATTTGATCTCAGTTGTTGGTTTCTTTATGAATTTTCTATAAATTCAAGCTCTCATCTCCTAATCAAGGGTCCTGGAGAATATATTGTTATCATGATGTTTTTGCTCTAGGCTCATTTGAGATTTGTGCATTGAGATATTACATATTATTTGTTGCATCCTTATTAAATCATCTAGCTTAATATTGCTTAAATCATGTTAGATTAATCTTGCATACCTAGCTTAAATCTTGCATCTAGCTAGCCTAAATCTTGCATTCATTTAGCTTAAATTCATGCTCATATAGATTAAAACCTTCATTTAGGTGTTGTCTAGTCCCTGGTATTGCATATGAAATCTAAGAGAAAGACTAAACTCACATCTACTAGAAGGCAATAGGTCGCTTTGTAATGGTTTATTGTTCATTATTGATTATTGGTTTACTAACCATGCATCTAATGACTTAATTGAAGTGTTGTGTATTCAGATATAGATACATATACAAATCCACTTTTCACACACACAAGCAGCAACAGGAGAAGGTGAGCAGAGAGAGGAGGTGAGAAGAAGGAAGGAGAGGACAGAAAACCAACAGAGAGCATAATAGAGACAAAGTGACAGAAGGAAGAGGAGACAACCGGTAAGGCAGAGGAGAAGTGAAACTGGCAAGGTGAAGAATATGTAGTGGTTACAAGGCTCACTTGTAGCTGGATTATTACATTTGTATTTGATAATGATTCTTTGTAGATCACTAAGTTGGTGCTCGGTGTAGGTGTTGTAGCTCCTTTGGGTTGGTGCCCTAAATTTTGTAACCAAAGTGTTTCATTGTGAGGCTAGATTAGAGCAATAGATTCCAGCAACATTTCTCACTGAGGTTTTTCCCATCTTGGGTTTTCCTCGTATATAATGGTATTATGAGATGTGCCCTTGTGTATGATTGCATTGCATTGTCTCGATTTATCTTAGCAGTAGACCCACTAGGTATTAGGATGATAATAGGTATTCACACATAGGGTAGATAAAGAGAAAATTTTGTAAACCATTGATTCACCCCCACTCTCAATGGCACATTGTGTCTAACAATTGGTATCAAAGAATAGGTTCCTAGTTAGACAAGCTTTCTCCATCTTGGGTAGATTCTGGTTAATTGGACACAATGGTTTGTTTAGTGTCAAACCCTGCTCCGGCATTTGATGGTTCAAATTATTTCATATGGAGTCATAGAATGGAAGTTTACTTGTCCTCCCTAGGGTTTGATTTTTGGATGTCTGTTGTAAATCGTTACCCTAGTAAATTCAGTCCTCCCACCGATTCATATGCAGAAAGAAGAAACCAATAAAATGATGTAGCAATTAAGGCTATGCTTTGTGGGTTATCAGATGATGTCTCCTCACAGGTGGACAGATGCACATCAGCAAATAGCTTATGGGATAGATTGAAGAAGCTATATGGAAATGATCTTACCATTACGGAACCGGTTTGTGAAGATAGGATGAGGAATGCAACTCTTGTATCACCAGATGATGAAGGCAGATCTGTTAATAGCAGCAGAAATGATGAAGAGGAAACTCACCTCTTTATGGCTCAAAAATCAGAAGATGAGAGGCACACATCAAAGATTAATCATGCAGATCACTCTTATCGACAAGATGTGTTTGGGAGTGATGATAAAGATGAATCCGAAGTTGATCTTGAATGTGAACTGGTAAGTGCACTAGAAGAGCTGCAAAATGTTAGAAATGAATTTAAGAGATACAAAGATTCAGTTCATGAAGAATGTAGTTGATTGAGAATATGCCTTGAAGATAGGATGAGGAATGCAACTCTTGTATCACCAAATGATGAAGGTAGATTTGTTAACAGAAGCAAAAATGATGAAGAGGAAACTCACCTCTTTATGGCTCAAGAATCAGAAGATGAGAGGCACACATCAAAGATTAATCATGTAGATCACTCTTACCGACAAGATGTGTTTGGGAGTGATGATAAAGATGAATCCGAAGTTGATCTTGAATGTGAATTGGTAAGTCCACTAGAAGAGCTGCAAATGTTAGAAATGAATTTAAGAGATACAAAGATTCAGTTCATGAAGAATGTAGTCGGTTGAGAAAATGCCTTGAAGAATCAAATAATAATATCTGCATATTGACATCTCAACTAGAAGAGCAAAAAGGATTGACTAGTGAATTATAATAACTCAATGATGAATGGTGAGTACCAAGCTGGTACTAAGAGGGGGGGGTGAATCAGCACAGGCACAAACAAAAACTTCTCCTAAACCAGTTTGATTGTAGACTGTAAACTACTGGCAATCTCCAACACCGGTCCAAACCAGACTTCTACCGATTAAACATAGTGCAGCTATGAAAGACATGAACCGGTCAATCTTCTTAGCTTTCCACACAACCTACTCCCTCATTTCCACTTTGTCCTTATGCATATACAGATAATCTATCATCAGAAATATAATAACTTGCTAGATCAACATGATTCACCACTTGACAGAAAACAACAAAGCATCACATGAAAAAGACATCACATATGACACACATATTTTTCACGTGGAAACCCAACTGGGAAAAACCACGGTGGGGATGAATACCCACAAGCTATTTTTAAACTCTTTACAAGTCCACTCTGTTAGGAGCCTAGTCTAGTTAAGGATTGTTACAACAAGTTCTGTTAGGAACCGATCCTGTTAGGGATCACCCGGTTAAGGGATGGCTAGAATACTCGGTTAAGGGTTAAACCCTGTTAGAGGTTACCTTGTTAGAGGATTTTATGAACTCAATGGCTTTGAGTCACCCTGTTAAAGGATTTACAGCAAGCTGGTTAAAGTTACCTAGTTAAGGGACTTTCCAACTATTGAAGTAGTTAAAGATCAACAGGTATTACAATGATCTGGTAATAGCACTCAATGCCAATGCAGATCCGCTTTAGTTCCTTCCTTCTGCACACACACTATGCAGGTATCAATCTTCTTATCTGGTCTGGCAAGAATCACATATCTTTGCACTTAGATACACACACAACATTTGCCAACAACCTCAACATGAAACACAACATCGACCTTATAGAACATAGATAGATTGGCAACATAAACCCTAAACCCTAAACACTTAGGTTAAGCAATTGATCGGTTCAACCCTGACCATTGAGCACTTTGCATTTGAATACAATGGTGTTGAACAGGTCTCAAGACATTCTCCATCGTTCGTTCTTCACCGCTTCATGGAGGCGATAGCCCATCATGTGTTCTCCACCATTTGCAAAGACTTTGCACATTCCCGAGGTAGATAGGATCAATCTCCTTCATGCAAGATCCTTCATGTGCACGAGACTGACGTGGAAACACAATCTGATCTCCATTACAATGCTAACTCATCACACAATGTCATCGGGCTTGGAATACTTCAACCGGAAACCCTGAAGCTAAGACTACCAACTGGTAGTCCTACCACATTCCAAGTACCGGTTCTCGTTCTGACATACCGGTTTCGGTTCACAACATCATACCTGTTCACTTGGACAAGCATACCGCTTCACTTATTGCACATATACCGGTTTACACCACCATATTGGTTCTCTTTGCCAGTTGGTTAACTTCAATATATCAGTTCACTTCTCAGCATATTGACATCAATGACAACATACAATATCATCATGTCATCATACTCTTGCACATATGCCAACAATCTCCCCCTTTGGCATTGATGGCAATATACAATGATATCACTCTATCTGCATCACATCTTCTCCTAAATACTGTAGATATCTTTTCACTTCACATCTTCTCCCCCTTTGACAACAATGCCAAAGTGGAGGTACAAGCTTCCTTATTCCACTACGTTGCTCCCCCTAAGGAGTAGCGTCCTTCAACACATCAATCCTGAGAAGATATAGCAAAGTAAGATCTGACTGATGTGGAGCACTTACTTTTAGTTCACCTCTTGAAGAGGCAACACCCCTAATTCACCTCTCAAATAGGTAAATGAAGCCTTTGGTAGAGGCTTGGTGAATATATCTACTAACTGATCCTTACTAGACACATGTTCCAATGCCACCTCTTTGTTCTGAACCTTTTCCCTCAAGAAATGATACTTGAGTTCAAAGTGCTTGGTTTTAGCATGTAAAACCGGATTCTTGGAAATGTTAATTGCACTTGCATTGTCACAGAATATACTTACCGGTTCAGATATAGGAACTTTGAAGCCATTCAATACATGCTTTATCCAAATAGTTTGGGTACAGTTCATAAAAGCTACAACATACTCCACTTCTGTTGTAGACTGAGAGATACAACTTTGCTTTTTACTCATCCATGAGACTAGTCTACCACAAAGAAAGAATGCACCACCGGTTGTGCTCTTCCGGTCATCTACATTACTAGCCCAATCAGCATCTATGACCACTGTCAGGTTGAACTCATTATTGTATGGATACCATAACCCATAGTCAATAGTTCCTTTCAGATATCTAAGAATCTTCTTGACTGCTACCAAGTGGGATTCTCTTGGGCTTTATTGAAACCGAGCAGTAATACCCAGTGCATGTGCAATGTTTGGTCTTCTATGCACTATATAATGCAACTTACCAATCATTGATCAGTATTCCTTCTCAATTACCAACGCTGAGTCATCTTCTTTTGATAGTTTACAACCGGTCACCATTGGTGTACCAACTAGTTTACTGTCTTCCATGCCAAAGGTCTTCAACACCTCTTTGACATACTTGGACTGAGTAATAAAGATTTCATCTTTCATTTGTTGAATCTGCAGTCCAATGAAGAACTTAATCTCCCCTATGAGTGACATCTCAAATTCCTTCTTCATCTCATCGACAAAATCATGACTCATCTTATCTTCTCCTCCAAAGATGATGTCATCAACAAATACTTCACAGATCAGAATATGATCTCCTTCTGATTTCAAGTAGATATTGCTATCTTCACTTGTTCTTTCAAATCCAATTTTCACAAGATGGGAGTGCAAGCGTTCATACCATGCTCTAGGTGCCTGCTTTAGTCCATACAAGGTTTTATGTAGCCTACACACCATGTCACTGTCTTCTAATAGGGAAAACCCATCTAGTTGCTCTATATACACCTTCTCTTCAAGTATTCAATTTAGGAATGCAGATTTTACATCCATTTGGTATACCTTGAATCCTTTAAAAGCTGCATATGCAAGAAGCATACGAACTCCTTCCAATCTGGCTACTAGAGTAAAGGTTTCTCCATAGTCTTCTCCTTTTTCTTGAGCGTAGCCCTTACACACCAATCTAGCTTTGTTTCTTATCACTGTCCCATCTTCATTCAGCTTATTTCTGAAAACCCATTTGGTACCAATGACATTTTTATGCTCCGGTCTAGGTACCAAGGACCATGTACCATTCTTTTCTATCAGATCAAGTTCCTCTTCCATTTCCTTGACCCAATATTCATCTTTATGTGCCTCTTTGAATGATTTAGGCTCAAATTCAAAGATCATACATGAGTTTTCTCTAACCTTTCTTCTTGTAAGGATTCCTGCATCCTTGTCTCCTATGATTTGCTTTGGATCATGATTGAGTTTGACATACCTAGGCATATTCTTAAAAGCTTCCTCTTGCTCTTCTTCATAATACTCATCTTCATCAACATCTACCAGTGTAGGAGCACAGTTGCTAGTACTAGGAAAATTTGCAACCGGTTCCTAGAAGGTTACTACTGGTTCATCTCCTACTTGCTCATTGTCAATTTCCTCAGGTTTCCCAGAGTTTCCATCAACCCTAACATTGATGCTTTCAACAATTCTCTGAGTCCTATTGTTGAAACATTTGAGAGCTTTGCTCTTAGTGGAATACCCTAGGAACATTCCCTCATCACATTTGGCATCAAACTTGCTTTGATGTTCACTCCTCTTGATCTAACATTTACTACCAAACACTCTAAAGTAGCTTACCACTGGTGTCTTACCAGTCCAATACTCATAAGGAGTCTTATCCTTTCCCTTTTTGATGAGTACCTAGTTCATTGTATAGACTGCAGTGCTCATCACTTCTCTCCAAAAGGTGTGAGCAACTTTTCCTTGGATTAGCATAGTTCTAGCTGCTTCAACCACAATCTAGTTGTTCCTCTCTGCTAAGCCATTCTGTTGTGGAGTTTGAGGGGCAGACAATTGCCTCTTGATGCCATCCTCTTCACAATATTTGTTGAATTCACTAGAAGTGAATTTCCCTCCTTGATCAGTTCACCAATGCTCTGAAGGCTTTGAACTTTCCAAAAGCTTTAGATTTATCCTTCAAGAATGTGACCCACATCATTCTTGAGCAATCATCTGTAAGAATCATAAAATACCTATCTCCTTGCACACTCCTAGTCTTCATAGGACCACACAAATCAGTATGCACAAGATCAAGTAAATTGTCAGCAGTGAAAGATTTACCTTTGAAGGTTGAGGAAGACATTTTTCTGTAGTTGACACTCTCTACACAAAGGATTTTCCAGTTTGCTCAGCACGGGTAATCCTCTAACTGCCTTGGTCTTACTGGCCTTTACTATGTTATCAAAGTTTACATGGCAAAGTCTCCTATGCCATATCCAGCTATCATCAAACTTAGCCATAAGAAATGTACTTATATTTACATTCAGCTGAAATAAGTTACCTTTGGTCTGCATACTGGTGGCCATCAATTCACTATTCTTTCCTTTGATTTTGCACACTCCATTTTTGAATTCCAGAGTGAGTTCGTCATCATTCAGTTGGGAAACACTTAATAGATTGTGTCTGAGACCTTCCACCCAATACACATTGTCAGCACTACTCTTTCCATTTAGAGAGATGGATCCTCTGCCTTTGACCATACATGGTGCATCATTACCAAAATGAACCACACCACCATCATACTCTTTTAGGGATATAAACTTGCTCTGGTCACCAGTCATATGGTCAGAGAAACCACTTTCAATAATCCACTCATTGGAATTATCAAAGCGGGAGACAAGAGCCTTTTTCTCTGACACATCCTCCTTGACTGTAACAAACACAATATCTTCATTTTCTTCATCTTCAGATTCCTCATCTGTGACACCTTCATCAATTGCTACAAAATAGTTTCTCTAGTTTCCTCCTTTGAATTTATTAAACCTTTCCGGTTTGTCCTTGCTATCACCATTAGGACAGTTTATAGTGATGTGTCCTATCCAGTTGCAAGAAAAGCATTTCAAAGGAAGCTTACCTTTGTATTTGTCGGTTCCCTTAGGAAGTCTCTTGGCAAGAAGAGCTTCAAATTCCATCAGAATCTCCTCATCATCCATTTCTCTGCTCTGTCTTGGTTCACCGCTGGTGCTTGCTTCTTTTTCTTTTCTGGATGGTGCAGTAGATGCTCTAAAAGCTGATTTAGTCTTCTGAACACTGCCATCAAAACTATTTAGCTCATAGGCGGTTAATTTTGCAATGATGGACTCTAGGGATACCTTAGTCTTGTCTATTGATCTCAACTCCTGAATAGCAGCAACCCTTATTGCATAGACCGATAATAAGGATCTTAAAACTTTGCTGACAACAGTGGAATCTTCCATTTTACCACCTGCACTCTTGATATCTCCAACAACAGTTTTGTTTCGTATTCCATATTGTTGAATGGTCTCACCTTCAACCATCCACATGTCTTCAAACTTCCCTCTAAGCCTTTCTTCCTTAGCTTGTTTTACATGCTCATCACCACCATAGATATTCTCAAGAGTATCCCATACTTCTTTGGGATTGTCTTTATCCTAGACATCAATAAACTCAATGTCAGATAAGCTACTGATTAGGGCTTCCATGGCTTGCCCATTCTCCTGAATCTCTCTCTTTTGGTCATCGGTGAGAGTATCGGTAGGGATAACATAAATGTTCTCAACATAGCTCCAATGTTGACCACCCATGCTTCTGATGTATATCTTCATTATGTCCTTCCATATTTTAAAGTTATCTTTGTTGAAATTTGGACCTTCCCTCTTCATCATTACAATAGGATCTTTCCCTCAAGCGGTTAAGATTACAACACAGAGGACCTGGAGGATGCTCTAATACCAATTGATAACTCAATGATGAATGGTGAGTACCAAACCGGTAATGAGAGGGGGGGGTGAATCATTACAAGCACAAACAAAAACTTCTCTTGAACCGGTTTGATTGCAGACTGTAAACTACTGGCAATCTCCAACACCGGTCCAAACCAGACTTCTACCGATTAAACACAGTGCAGCTATGAAAGACATGAACTGGTCAATCTTCTTAGCTTTCCACATAACCTACTCCCTCATTTCCACTTTGTCCTTATGCATATACAGATAATCTATCATCAGAAATATAATAACTTGCTAGATCAACATGATTCACCACTTCACAGAAAACAACAAAGCATCACATGAAAAAGACATCACATATGACACACATATTTTTCACATGGAAACCCAACTAGGAAAAACCACGGTGGGGATGAATACCCAAAAGTTGTTTTTGAACTCTTTAGAAGTCCGCTCTGTTAGGAGCCTAGTCCGGTTAAGGACTATTACAATAGGTTCTGTTAGGAAACGATCCTATTAGGGATCACCCGGTTAAGGGATGGCTAGAATACCCAGTTAAGGGTTAAACCCTGTTAGAGGTTACCTTGTTAGAAGATTTTATGAACTCAATGGCTTTGATTCACCCTGTTAAAGGATTTACAGCAAGTTGGTTAAAGCTACCCGGTTAAAGGATTTTCCAACTGTTGAAGTAGTTAAAGATCAACAGGTATTACAATGATCTGGTAATAGCACTCAATGCCAATGCAGATCTACTTTAGTTCCTTCCTTTTGCACACACACTATGCAGGTATCAATCCTCTTATCTGGTCTAGCAAGAATCACATATCTCTACACTTAGATACACACACAACATTTGACAACAACTTCAACATGAAACACAACATCGACCTTATAGAACACAAATAGGTCGGCAGCATAAACCCTAAACCCTAAACACTTAGGTTAAGCAATTGATAAGTTCAATCCTGACCATTGAACACTTTACATTTGAATACAATGGTCTTGAACAGATCTCAAGACATTCTCCATCGTTCATTCTTCACCGCTTCATGGAGGCGATAGCCCATCACGTGTTCTCCACTGTTTGCAAAGACTTTGCACATTCCTGAGGTAGATAGGATCAACCTCCTTCATGCAAGATCCTTCACGTGCATGAGACTGATGTGGCAACATGATCTGATCTCCATTACAATGCTAACTCATCACACAATGTCATCGGGCTTGGAATACTTCAACCGGAAACCTTGAAGCTAAGACTACCAACTGATAGTCCTACTACATTCCATGTACCAGTTCTCATTCTGACATAACAGTTCCAGTTCACAACATCATACCGGTTCACTTGGACAAGCATACCGCTTCACTTATTGCACATACACCGGTTTACACCACCATACCGATTCTCTTTGCCAGTTGCTTAGCTTCAATATACCGGTTCACTTCTCAGCATATTGACAACATACAATATCATCATGTCATCATCCTCTTACACATATGCCAACAAATTGAAATCAGTCTTTGATGCTAAGTAGAGAAGATGTTAGGAACTCCTACTAGAAGTGGAGACAAATGACAAAGAATGTCAGGACCTAAAGGAGAAATGGAGAGCATCAGGAAAGACCTTGAGAAGTGTCAAAATGAGCTCAAGGTAAGCATCTAGTATGATGGTAGCACCGAGGCCTTGGACAAAATGTTGAGTAAACAAAAACACACCAAGGATACCGGAGGATTAGGATATGTTGCTGGGGAATGCTCCACAAGTGAGGATGTCTCTCACAAGGATATTCAATTTGTCTCCTTTAATGGAGATAACAAGGTTCAGACCTTCACAATACAAAGTGCACCAAGAAAGAAGGTTGACCTAGCTACAACCGATGAGGACTTGAGGATAAAAATGAAGATCGGTGCAGCAAGAAGAAACATTGCAGATCCTAAAGGAAAGGGAAAGCTGAGAGAAGATAGGCTCACAGGAAATAGGAACGTAAGAAAGTGGCCTAAGAGATTCCCCACTGGTGGAAGGAAAAGAGATGCAGCACCCTAGAGAAGTAGAAGTGGAGAAGCCAAACCATTCAGATCACCTCATGTTTGGTAAAATGAATTTGTAAGTAATATGTCTCCATTCTCTGGTTACTATAAGGATATTGCCATAGGGCAGAGGAATGCAAAAAGATGTCTAGGAATAGAAAAAGTGTTCTTCCTAGGAATAGCAATTCAGTTTGTAGAAGATGTAATGCATTTGAGCATATCACATCAGAATGTAGAAACATGCATAAGCCCACTCCCGGTTATGCTAACCAGAGTCCATTTGCTACCTCAAGAAATATAAATTATATATGTTATAACTGCAATGGATCTGGCCATAGAAGTAATCTGTGCGGGAAGAAGATGTTTCATGCACATGGCAGTCGGCATAACAACTATGCCCAAAGGAGAGATGCTCCTGCAAGATCATGAAGTCAGTTGAAACCAGTAGCGGGCTACAATGGCATGACCCTGAGAAGAAGATCAAACTGGTCTGATAGAAGATCTTCCAATCATCCAGTTGGGATGAGTGCAGTATGCTTCTATGGCAATGTATCATGTCATACTATAGAATCTGTTAATGCAAAGACCTATCAGCAGAAGAAGATGAAACCTGCTCCAAAGGCTACAAATGAGAAGAGGAGGGAATCCAAATAGGTATCGAGGAAGAAGGAGGAGAACATGACCATGGATGAGCACTGTGCACTCAATGCACAAGTGATATCTCCTAAAGTTTAAAGGAGATACAGATCCTAAGGGGGGGCTATATGTTGATCAGATCATTCACCCCCAAATGTTGATAAGGACCAAGGAAAGGATGGGCAGTCCTCAGCATGATGAAGGAGATGAGATGAAAGACTGTGTGCAATCGATATCTTGGCTACTCATTCACACGGCCAAGATGGATCATTGTTGCAAGTGTCAAAATGGGATGTGACACCAGAAGCAAAGCCAGCGGACAAATTATATAGGTAGAGATATTGAATTAGTACAGTAAACTGGCTGATGCAGTATGTTGTCGATAGGGACAGTTACTGGTATTGAAGAATATGTGAGTAAATATGTTTTGGTTGTGTTGCAGTGGCTCTGGTAGCCTGGACAGATGAGTATGCCTTTGATGATATCAAAAGTTTTCCTAAATGACAATGTGTTGGACTAGTAGCCAATCCCATGTGTATGAGACATCATGATGTCAACCGGTGTGAGTGTTGACATGGAGTCAATGTGATTTGGCATTGTGATCAGGTATGTTTATGTCATAAAGATGGGATTGATGTCATGGAGGTGAAATACCATCACCATGTATCGATTCTCACTTCCACTGGTACAAAGTGCAGTTTGGGGTACTGGTTTAGGACTTGACAGAAAACGAAGACCAAAGGGTTGTAATTCATGGGGAGTTCATAATCATATCTTATCAATGGTACCTTATACACTTGACACATGAGGAAATCAAGTGTCATTGTTGTTGTACCGTGGACTGGTATACTGTTAGGTCCCAGAGACAACTGAGAGGGGGGGGTGAATCAGTTGTCAAATAAATTCAAACCAAAAACAACTTAACCAACTTAATGCTTAATACCGATAAACCAATTTAATATGCTAGTAGATAGTTTTAAACGTTAATTGCTATATCGGTAAGGATTAGTGCATGAAACATAAAGACAAAGTCATCCACAACACATAACACCAATATTTGTACGTGGAAACCCTGTAAGGGGAAAAACCACGATGGGAAACCTTACCCACAATCAGATGATACTACTGCAAATAGTAAGTGTACACAAATGGGGTCTACACATGCAGAAAGGCCAAGCACCTAGAGCTCACTGCTCAATCACAAAATGGGAGTCACACTTACTACAGTTGGATGGTTAAATCAAATAAGAATGTACTTGTAGCGTCATAAATTGTACGCACTTGCTAGGGTGGTAAAATTTCACACCTAGTTTAGCACCCACCTTGGCGCATTTTGCATTTTACATTACATTTCCCTTTTAGCACTTAATTAATCAAATTAATTAGGTTTAAGGTTCTATTTTATCATCTCCCATATCATAAAGTTGGGCCCTTTTCATTAAAGTGTGCCCCTTTCCTTTTATTCTTCCAATACATCATTTAATCAAAAACCCTAATTAGGTCCTATTTTGAACTTGGGGGCTTGATTTTGGGGGTCAAAACATCTTGAAATCAGCTGTAACTTTGGGATTCTCTCTAAAATCATCATATCTGACGGCCCTGAAAATTTGGTGAAAAGTTGTCGGGACCATGGCGCCCGGAGTGCACATGGTCCCGGACATTTTTCCCAAAATTTTAGGAGCGCGATCCAATCATAAAATAAAGCTTAACCCCAAGAAATTGGTGGGAGATTCAATCTCTAAGTCAACCTAAAGTTGAAATTAAGACCTAGGGTTTCATATATAAGAGCTCTCTTTCTTCATTTGAAAGGATCCGAATTTTCGTTTCAAGGACCTTCTAGGCAGCGAAAGAGCAGATCTTTGAAGACTTCAACAACATTCAATATCCATCCATCAAGCATCCATCAATTTCATTCATCCATTTAGGGCTTGGAAGACATTGAAGAACAATAGGAGATTACTGATTGAAGATGGGCTTGTACCTCTCCCTTGGGGGTTGGGTATGATTTCATGTTGTTTTCATGTCTTTGCATTAGCTTCAATATATCATCTATTCATGCTTTAGATCATTTTGCATCTTGATTTAGAGCATTTACATTGTCATTTACAAGCAATTAGGGTTTACTTTCTAGGTTGCTCTAGTTTGCTTACTTGCATTTTAGGATCTTGCACACACACAAGGTCTGCACACACATTACTTTTACAATACAACTTGGCTATTCGTGGAGGTGCAAATCACCGAAGCGGGGGTTTGACTAAGGCAAAACCCTAAATAGCCGCCCAAAACACTTTTTCAGATATAAGTGCAGGTTTCGGAATTCGGACAACGCCGCAAGTTACAAATCTGGGAGAAGCAAGCCAAGACAGCACTCCACACCAAGTTTCAGAGCAAAAGACCAGGACAGGGGCGTGGGGTGCCCTGGTCCTGCCAGGACAGGGGCGCTGGGTGCCCTGGTCCCTGGGACAGGGGCACTGGGCGCCCTGGTCCTCCTGACAGACAGCATTTTCCGACAGTTTCCAGAGTGCAAGACAGCAGTTTCAGGTGCAGTTTCCAGTACAGTATCAGGACAGTGGCGCCCGCGCCCCCGTCCCGAACATTTTCTTTCAAATTTTAACACCGGGTACGCATTTACATTCTTGTCTTGTCCTTGTGTTTATAGCTTTCTATTGTTTAAGTTCAATTCTGCAATCTTGTTATTAGTTCATACTTGCACTTTGGGGTTAGGGATTGAACTTGCATCATTTTATCTTTCAATTGCAACAAAGGAATAGAAATCCTAATAGGTAGCCTGTGGCTCTCTCTTCCACAAAAAGAAGTAGCCAATTGTGTGATACCTCTAGGCTCTTTCGTATTCCACAAATGTGTGATTGAAAGTGAGATTAGGACATGTTTGCTTAGTGTCACTTTTTCCCCCACACATTTTGGTGAACCTGACGTGAATTCCAATCTTCTCTAATTCTGATTTATGTTTTCAAATTTGAGTGTTTATGCTATTTCAAATTCAAATTTGTATTTACAAGTTTTAATTTCTTGCAAGATTCAAAAAAATTTAGAGGAAATTTTTGCTAAAAACCTTAATTTTTCAATTCAAAGTTGAACTTGTGGATAGCTTAATTGGGATCAATAATTTTAAATCTGATTTAGGAACTCATTTGAATCATAAATTTAATTTTCTAAATCTACATTCTAAGTGCTTGCATTGAACATTTCCTTCTATTTTGCATGTGTTATCATTTGAAAGAGGAAAATTGTTGTCATGATGCATTCATTTCATAGATGTGATAATGGGTTAGCTTCCCTTGTTTCAATTTTTCCTTCTCCTAAAGAACTTCCCCCCATCTATAACAACATTTTAGTGCCTAAAAGAGTTGCTACCAATCCCTTTGAGACTCTCCCATGCTCTAAGGATGAAGACTTTAAGAGTGATCTTGACAATTCTCCTAAAATGTTCCCTTCCTATTTAGCTATCCTAGAGGAAGAGAATGATATCATAAACACCTTTCTTAATGTTACTTCACCTTCCCTACATGATGCCTCTCTAAGTGAAAGGGTATTGATGGACATTGACTTATTTTCTACTAAAGTTGGTCCTTCCAATGGGGGCATGTTAGTGCAACAAGAGGTTATGAACACTTCTTTCAAAGATCTCCTTCCTAAGCATGAATCTTTGGAGAAGTCCGTTCATGTTCCTCCTAAAAAACACTCCCTTCATGAGGATCCTTTTGTGCAAGAAGATGACATTATCCCTACATTTCCTGGTGATGGCATTTCCTTTTCCAACAAAATTCCCACTAGAGATGATGAATTAATGATAAATGCTTACCCTTCTCCTAAAGTTTGTCTTACTCATAAGCATCCCTTAGAGAAAGAAGATGAAATAATAAGAAATTTCCTTAATTCTCTCTCCCCTACAGATCATATTGAACATATTTTGAGGAAAGAGGATGAGTTTAACACATCTATTGATGCTCTCCCTCCTAAGGATGAGGAATTAATAAACAATGTTATCTCCTCTCCCGAAATTGACAATACTTCAAACATTCCTTTCAACAACTTCACTATTTGGGATGAACCATTAGAAGAAGGTATAGATTATTCTCTACCCCTACCCAAAGGGGATGAAATCAAGATTGAAAACTCCCTGGATAGTTTCTCACCTTCCTTGAATCTCAATCATTCTCCATCTCCCTCTCCTCAACTTGGTTCTACTCATAAGGATACCCTAGTTCAAAGCAAGATGGTTAACATCTCTTTCAAAGGTCTCCCTCTCAAAAGTGAGACTTTAGAGAGTAATGTTGATCCTTCTCCTAGAGAGTTTATTCCCCATTGAGATCCTTTGATGATAGAGGATGATATGACCTTTCCTAGTATTACTTTTCCTACTAGAACATCAGTGCCTACCCCTTGTCTCTCTCCTAAAATTGATTTAATCCGTGATAAGATTTTAGTGCAAGAGAAGACTATCAAAAATTCTTCCAACACTTTTGTTCATTCCTCTAAACCATCCTCAATCAATTTGATACATGTGAATGAAACACCTAACAAACCTCTCTTCACTGTCCAAGGTGCTTGTCCTTCTCAAAATTCTCAACCTTTAAATAAGCCTATCTTAGTGGTTCAAGGTGGTTATGCTAATGATTCTTTTTGCACTCCTAAGAAACCTATTATTACTGTGCAAGGAGGTTATTCTTCTAAGAGCCCTTATGAGTATGCTAAGCAACTGACTAGAGAGAGTTATCATGCGGTTGCTCATACCTATAACACAAGAAACAATAGGCAGCCTAATCCTCCTCCAGTTAGCCCAACTTCACTTCCTCCTTCTCAACCAATTCTTCCGCAAGCTCCACGTATTTCACAAGTTCTCGGTAAGGAATATGATCTCATCGAACAACTTAAAGCTACCCCTGCTAAGATATCCCTTTGGGATTTGATTCAAACTTCTTCCGCTCATCATGGAATGTTACAAGATGCCTTGAAAGATTTGAATGTTCCTCCACCTAATACATCTAGTAATATAGTATCTTTGGTTAACTCTGTGATGAATCCTAAAGCTCAAATTGTGTTTACTCAAGATGAGCTGCCTACCAGTGAAATTCAACATCAATATGATCCCTTGATGATTGTGGTTATCATAAATGACACTGCTATAAGACGAACACTGGTAGATAATGGTTCTGGCCTCAATGTGTGTAGCATTAATCTATTGCATAAGATGAATGTGGATACATCCCTCATTGAGCCTGACTCTCGTCCCATTTGAGGCTTTGATAATGTGGCTAAGTCTTCATTAGGTATTATCACCTTACCCATCACAGTGGGACCTGTTACTTTGCCCACTCCTATCCATGTTATGTCGGGAAATCTAACATACAACTTGTTATTAGGGAGGCCTTGGATTCACAGTATGCAAGCTGTCCCCTCTACATTCCATAGACAAGTTAAATTTATTTATAACAATAAGACATATACCTTGATAGATGATACTAATCTTCAGGCTTGTTTGCAAACATCTACTTCCAAAGGGAGATCTTCTAAATCTTCCTCTTCTAATGATGACTCTTTAAACAAGATACCTATGGACAAATTACCATCCTCTGATAGTCAAAATTCTTTGGATGAGCCTGAAGTTCCTGAAGAAGATTCTTCTCAACTTGAATCTACACATGAAGAGGCTTTTGATCCTGAGAAGGTTCTCGCAGAAGATGATTGGGGATCTCTTGATTTCAATCCCACCTTTGTAGGTGAGTATAGGGTTCCTCCTAGAGAGCTTAAAGTTAAAAAGAAGGAAGAAACTAGAGATCAATCAGTCTTACCTGAAACCATGAGCAATAATTTTGTGGCTGCTTCTCAAACTTCTTCTCCTCACACCTCTAATTCTGAAGAATTTGATTCTTTGTCTTATGAAAAAACCACCTTTTCTTTCTGAAATGGCTAATCGTTATGGTCGTGGTTTTCATATTTTGGCTAAGAGTGGCTATAGTGGAAATGGTTGTGGCGCAAATGAATAAGGAATTAAAGTTCCTTTAGAACATAACATGCATGAATATTCATTTGGACTTGGATATAATCTTTCCAAGCCCACCAAAGCATCTAAAAGACCATCTCTCAGTGTGAATGCTATATTTAGTAGTGATGATGATCTCACTTCAACTAAATCATCTTCTACTTCTGTCAACTCTCATTCCCCTCATAAGGAAATCTTGGCGATGAACAAATCTCTTTATGAATCCCCTAAAATTTCTAAATCTACTTATGAATCTTTATCTCCTATTCATCATAAAGTCCTTTCCTCTAGGGATAAGGCTCTAATAAATTACACTCATCCCTCTTCTAAGATTCCTTGTGACTTTTCTTCTTCAATTTTTATCATTTTATACATGTTTTTTATCTCACTTATAGTTGAGCATTTAGCATGTCATATTCAAATACCTCATTCAGTCTATCATGTCTTTAAATAACATTAATGGCTATTATGTTGCTCATCATTATGTGACATTGGTAGCTCATTTACTGGGGGCTCATTGTCATTCATGATGGTACAATTTCAAGTGCAATCATATTTTTGAAGCAACATAATAGCCTAATTTTTCTGTTATCTCTTGTTCGTATGGGGACAAGAGTGATTTTATACATCTCTTCTTTTTATGATTAAAATTTCCCTTTGGGGTACTAGTGTGTAAATATTGATCATCTTTTCTTTAGAATCCTCTTTTCCTAAATATGGGAGAAGATGTGTATTCTCTTTCTTATCCTACCCACTTCTTGTGAGGAGCATTTTACATACACTAATGTCTTGCTTGCATGAACTCATGTGAGTATGTAGTACATTTTTCTTATGTCTAAATCTCTCCCTAGAATATTGTGTAAGTCCTTCTCATTGTCCTTATCCTTGGGAGGCAATGATCTTTTCCACTTTTTCCTATTTCGTGGATGGTGTGAACTTTATTACTTGATGTTATTCCTTGTATGCATTTGTTGTTGTTTGTTCAAGGATTCTCTCTTACAAGAGGTGTAAGTCCTTGACTACAACCTCTTTTGCACTTGGTAAAATACATCCATAATGAATTCACTCTCCCAATTGGGTTAAAAAGAGCGTTATCCTTCATTAAGAATCACTTTCACCTCGCAAAAGAAGGAAGTATTGCATTCTTATTCTCTTCTTTGTCTTATTCTTGAAGATGTTATATTTGTCTAAGACAATGTCTCTCGGGGATAGGTGTCTTTTGTACAAAGATCTCTTCTCCTCTAAAGGATCTCCTTTACACATACTACAAGATATCCCTTTTCAACTATCTTATCCTTGCTTAAAGAGTGCAAAACCCTCTTGCTTGGATCTATGACATTGTTGCATTTTTGGGGTATCTTCTTTTATGATGAAGGTAGGTATCCTTGTTCTACTTTTCTTATGACATAAACATTACACTTTTTGAGCAATGGGTCATTCTTGGAACCAGAGCAGAGACTCTTAGAATGAGATGTCTCCATTTTTCTTTTATGCAAGGTGATTATTCTCGGAACCAGAGCACAGACTCTTAGAGCGAGATGTCACGCTTTTGTACTATACATATACAGGTTGTAGCATACTCGGGCATAGACTCCTGTGAGGTGCTTCTAACCTCCTTTACACACACATGCACGAGGTTGAGTGGAACTAGCGGCATAAGGCTAGACTTTCTCACTCTCCTCCCTTACATGGATCACCTAGACAGACTCTAGGGGCTAGTTTTCCATGTCCTTTTTCCCATGGATCACCTAGACAAGATCTAGGGGCAAGAAGTCCATGTCTTCTCTCTCACTATTCTTCTCATGGATCACCAATGTGTGTATTCATGCTTTTTTCCTTTCTTTTCTTCTCTTTGCATTTTGTTTCCATTTACATCCTTCATCTTGTGTTAGAGAACTCTCAAATCCTCACACTCTTTGTTGTGTTGGAATTGAGATTTAGTCCTCTTTCTTACCAAATGATTCTCCATTAGTTTTTGATCTCATATCAAATCTTCTTGTGAGCATTTGTCACCAATATTCTTTAACAATTCGAAGTGGTAAACATGATACCCTGTTTCAACTCACTAAAATTAGCAAGCCGAAATAGGGGGGGCATATAGCTACCCTCGAATTTTCATAACCTTCCTTAGTAGGCATTAGGTGATTTTGTGATCTAACATGTGTTTTGTAGGGTGCGGTTCCTAACTGTGTACTGCAGATACCGCTGGGGGCTTCGTTCGACAGACTTATGGATATATCCTTTTTCAAATAATGTTTACTTTTCTGTACTTTAGCTTGCATATGCACATAGTGTTCATATGACCGCTAAAGTGGGGGCTAAATGTAGCGTCGTAAATTGTACGCACTTGCTAGGGTGGTACAATTTCACACCTAGTTTAGCACCCGCCTTGGCGCATTTTGCATTTTGCATTACATTTCCCCTTTAGCACTTAATTAATCAAATTAATTAGGTCTAAGGTTCTATTTTATCATCTCCCATATCATAAAGTTGGGCCCTTTTCATTAAAGTGTGCCCCTTTCATTTTATTCTTCCAATACATCATTTAATCAAAAACCCTAATTAGGTCCTATTTTGAACTTGGGGGCTTGATTTTGGGGGTCAAAACATCTTGAAATCAGCTGTAACTTTGGGATTCTCTCTAAAATCATCATATCCGACGGCCCTGAAAATTTGGTGAAAAGTTGTCAGGACCATGGCGCCCGGAGTGCACATGGTCCCGGACATTTTTCCCGAAATTTTAGGAGCGCAATCCAATCATAAAATAAAGCTTAACCCCAAGAAATTGGTGGGAGATTCAATCTCTAAGTCAGCCTAAAGTTGAAATTAAGACCTAGGGTTTCATATATAAGAGCTCTCTTTCTTCATTTGAAAGGATCCGAATTTTTGTTTCAAGGACCTTCTAGGCAGCGAAAGAGCAGATCTTTGAAGACTTCAACAACATTCAATATCCATCCATCAAGCATCCATCAATTTCATTCATCCATTTAGGGCTTGGAAGACATTGAAGAACAATAGGATATTACCGACTAAAGATGGGCTTGTACCTCTCCCTTGGGGGTTGGGTATGATTTCATGTTGTTTTCATGTCTTTGCATTAGCTTCAATATATCATCTATTCATGCTTTAGATCATTTTGCATCTTGATTTAGAGAATTTACATTGTCATTTACAAGCAATTAGGGTTTACTTTCTAGGTTGCTCTAGTTTGCTTACTTGCATTTTAGGATCTTGCACACACACAAGGTCTGCACACACATTACTTTTACAATACAACTTGGCTATTCGTGGAGGTGGAAATCACCGAAGCGGGGGTTTGACTAAGGCAAAACCCTATATAGCCGCCCAAAACACCTTTTCAGATATAAGTGCAGGTTTCGGAATTTGGACGACGCCGCAAGTTACAGATCCGGGAGAAGCAGGCCGAGACAGCACTCCACACCAAGTTTCAGAGCAAAAGACCAGGACAAGGGCGTGGGGCGCCCTGGTCCTGCCAGGACAGGGGCGCTGGGCGCCCTGGTCCCTGGGACAGGGGCACTAGGCACCCTGGTCCTCCTGACAGACAGCATTTTCCGACAGTTTCCAGAGTGCAAGACAGCAGTTTCAGGTGCAGTTTCCGGTACAGTATCAGGACAGTGGTGCCCGCGCCCCCGTCCCGAACATTTTCACTCAGATTTTAACATCGGGTACGCATTTACATTCTTGTCTTGTCCTTGTGTTTATAGCTTTCTATTGTTTAAGTTCAATTCTGCAATCTTGTTATTAGTTCATACTTGCACTTTGGGGTTAGGGATTGAACTTGCATCATTTTATCTTTCAATTGCAACAAAGGAATAGAAATCCTAATAGGTAGCCCGTGGCTCTCTCTTCCACAAAAAGAAGTAGCCAATTGTGTGATACCTCTAGGCTCTTTCGTATTCCACAAATGTGTGATTGAAAGTGAGATTAGGGCATGTTTGCTTAGTGTCACTTTTTCCCCCACACAGTACTGCACAAAATAGCATCTTCATATGCTAGATTCAATACCTATATAGTTCTAATTGTCTTCACAAAAACCCTCCTTCAATCTTTAAATGATGTCTGTGTGTATAGCTCTGCTTATTCTCACATATACCTTCACACAATCCTTTTTTGCATTCCACATTTGATCTTACAAATAAGATCTTACATTTATACCATAATCTAATACCAATTTTAGTAGGTCAGCTCTACAAGATATTACAATAAAAATATTTTACAAACAATACAATATCCGATGCAATAACTGATTCAACATGTTGGCTTAATGCATTTATAACAATAATTAATCATCTCCATAGCGTGTCGTTCTGATCTGGAAAAGATAAACCTATCAATGTAACCCTGGACCTATTTGTTGGTAATAGCAAATATGCAAATGATAATGTACCAATAAACAAAACTCCAAGACAAAGTGTCCACACGATGTCTTCGACATTACCAAGTGTTTTCCATGCTATTCCAAGTGTCGGTGATCATTATATCTTGCCGGTGTACCAGATACCGGTGACTGTGCATGAGTCACTTGCTTGCCGGTGAATGTTGTTGATTCTCCAAAGTGCCAAAGTTGATAAGTGTTTAGTAGGTGTTGACATCAATGACAAAACCATACCAAAATACCAACAATCCCCCCCTTTGGCATTGATGGCAACACAAGATGGAAAAACCATCAAAGTGCCAAAACAGAAATGTCAAATACCAAAAACCAACAATCTCCAAAAAGAGATCATAACCAGAAATCAAAATACAGATACAGAGAGTAATAATCTCTCCCAAACAACAATCTCGCCCCTTGGGAGTAACATGTGTTTTCCTTGTGTTTTTCCATACCAATCTCTCCCCCTTTGACATCAAATGCCAAAGTTACAACAAAACATCTTACCAAGCCAAGTTCATATACAAAATGCCAATCACTTTAGTATACCAACTACTCATCCTGAGAAGTAGCTTCCCATCAAAGCTAGAAAAAAGATTTCTCTATTAATTTTGTCGGTTGATGACAATCATCAACTTCCTAAGTCTCTACCGGTGGGGGTATGACCCCAAGCTGATATCTGGGATATTCAAAAGTCTCCTTAGGCAAAGGTTTAGTAAAGATATCTACAATCTGCTCTTTAGTATTCACATAAACCAGTTTTATTTCCTTTGCTTCAAAATTATCCCTTGGAAAATTCAGTTTGATAGAAACATGTTTGGTTTTAGAATGTAATATCGGATTCTTAGATATATCAATTGTTGCAGTGTTATCACTATAGATAGTAATAGATTCCTTGCATTTTATCTTTATGTCTTTCAAGATTTTCTTAAGCCATAGTACCTGTGTATAGTTAGTTGTTGCTGCAACATATTTTGATTCTGTTGTTGATAAAGATGTACAACTTTGTTTCTTACTCAAACAAGAAACTAGTCTGTTTCCAAGAAAGAATGCTCCGCCAGTGGTGTTTTTTCTATCATCCACATATCCTACCCAATTTGCATCTGTGTATGCACATAATTCAAAGTTTTCATCTCTAGGATACCATAATCCAAGATTTATAGTGCCTTGTAAGTACTAGAAAATCCTTTTTACTGCTGATTCATGATTTTCTCTAGGATTACTTTGAAATCTTGAAACAATACATACTACATTCATAATATCAGGTCTGGTTTGTGTCAAATACAGTAAACCTCCTATCATAGATTTGTATCTAGTTGGATTAACAGGTGTAGATTCATCCCTTAGTGATAGTTTGTCATTTGTTGTCATAGGTGTGTTTACCGGTTTAGAGTTCTCCATCCCAAATTTCTTAAGTAACTCTTTTAAGTACTTGGATTGACTCAAGAATATACCTTTATTAGTTTGTGAAATCTACAATCCTAAAAAAAAATTTATTTCTCCAATCATAGACATTTCAAATTATTCCTGCATTTTAATAGAAAATTATTTACATAATCCATCTTCTCCTCCAAAGATTATATCATCAACAAATACTTCTATAATCAAGATGTCATCATTAGTTATTTTATAATATAAATTGTTGTCTGCATTTCCTTTAGTAAAACCAATCTTCAAAAGATACTTATCCAATCTTGCACACCAAGCTCTTCGAGCTTGTTTTAATCCATACAAAGCTTTTCTTAACCTGCAAACCATATCATTGTCATCTGTCAAAGAAAATCCATCAGGTTATTCAATGTAGACTTCCTCTTCAAGATCTCCATTCAAAAATGCACATTTAATATCCATTTGATAAACTTAGTAGTTCTTATGTGCTGCAAAAACAAAAAATAATCTGACAACCGCAATTCTAGCTACCTGTACAAAGGTTTCATTGTAATCAACTCCTTCCTTCTGAGAATATCCCTTACACACTAGTCTTGTTTTATTTCTGACAACCTTACCATCATCATTAAGTTTTTTTCTGAATACCCATTTGGTTCCAATTACATTTTTATCTTTAGGCCGAGGAACTAATGTCCAAGTGTTATTTTTCTCAATTTGTTCTAATTCTTCTTCCATAGCTTTAATCCAAAATTTATCTTCACATGCCTCATTAACAGATGATGGTTCAATTTGAGAAATAAGACATACCTCTTCATTTGCCAATCTTCTTCTTCTCATAACTCCTTTAAACTTGCTTCCAATTATCTGATCTTCAGAATGATTCAGTCTTACATATCGGAGTGTCTTTGTTTGATGTTGTTCCTTAGTTACTATGGAATCCTCAGATGATACCGAGGTAACTGGATCTTCATGCTATACTGGTGGATTTAGTGTAGGTTCATTTGTCAAAAATTTTGTTGCCAGTTCAGAGTCTATATACCTTGAATTTCTTCTGAATTGTTCATCAATCTTTACATTTGTACTTTCAACAATTTTTTGCAATCTTTTGTTAAAACATCTATATGTCCTGCTCTTAGATGAATAACCAAGAAATATTCCTTCATCACTTCTAGGATCAAATTTCCCAATATACTCATCTCTTTTGATATAACATTTACTTCCAAAAATTCTGAAATATTTAAGAGGAGTATTACCAAACCATAGTTCATGAGGGGTCTTACCAGTTTCACCTTTGACGTGAACTTTATTGAATGTATAGACCGATGTACTGACTGCCTCTCTCAAATATACATGTGGTAGGTTTGCTTCTGATAACATACTTCTTGT